>NW_026555856.1:0-48173 GCF_029017545.1 Prosopis cineraria | reverse complement strand
TCCGAAATGTGTGTCTTAGGTAAATATCTTCTTGCTCTCACTCTCAATTAGTGGTACCCTGACCTTAATCAATCTTTGAGAAAACTGCGGATTTCACAAGCTAATCCAGCAAATCATCGATCCTTGGAAGTGGATATTTGTTTTTGATGGTTACTTTGTGCAATTGTCCTGATCAATGCACAATCGGAGGCTTCCGTCCTTCTTCTTTACAAAAAGGACTGGAGATCCCAAGGTGAAACACTCGGTCTGATGAAACCCTTCTCAAGTAGCTCTTCAATTTGCTTTTCAGTTCTGCTAACTCTGAAGGGAACATTTGATAAGGAGCCTTAGAAATTGGCCCTGTACCGGGTACCAATTCAATTGAGAATCTACCCCACGCTTGGGGGTAAACCGGAGACTTCGTTTGGAAATACATCCGCAAATTCTTTGACAATTGGGATATTCTTCACGCCTTCATCAATCTCAGCTTGGATAGAGAAGAAAAACCATGTAGGCCTGCAACCCTTCTTCATACATCTATCAACTTGCGCCGCCGACAAGAAAACATGATCTGAGTCTCGACTGGGGTCACCGACAAAGAAAGATAAAGAACACCCTCTCTCTACAATCTAGGATAGCACCATTTGCAGCCATCCAAATCATTCCCACAATTAACATCCATACCTCTTAGTGGTAGGATAATTAAGTCCATAGTTATTTCCTATTTTTAAAAACTCGACCACTAGGTTAAGGCATGCCTTAGTAGGGCTGCACAAAAGACAGGACGGCACTGGACTTCACCCTAACTCGAAGTCCGGTCTCTTTCATGAAAAAGACTGGGTTAGGCAACCCGTAGTCCAGTCTTATTCAGTGATAACCCGAAGATTAACAGGACCGGACTTGGTCCATAGGACTGAGAGACTGGTCCTGTCAGTCTAATACTCACTTAGCTTTTTTTTTCCCTCTTTTTATTCTATGAGAGGCAATAATCCATTCCAACATAATAAACTCAATTAAGATAGTAAAAACACTTATAATAATAATAAATCCATAATAATTTCTAACAATAAGAAAAAAATATTTTTGTTATAGTCTAAATTATTTAAATTTATGAACTTTAACAAAAACAGTACTCAACAAAATTCAACAACACTATATTACAATAACAATTTAGAAACAAACTTAATAAATCTTTATGCAATCATCTCCTTAGCATCAATTACACTTTAAACATTTGTCAAAAATAAATTAATTATAATTATAATAAAAAAAATTAATAGGACTGGATTAGACTAAGTGGTCCCGATGCCTGGTCTCTGTCCAGTCCAACCCGAACAGTCTGGTCTTTTTAGTCCTGAAGGACCAGTGACTATACAGACCGAACAAGACTGAGACCATCTCGGGTTGGACTGGACCAAACAGGATTGGAAGACTTTTGCACAGCCCAATGCCTTAGCAGTCCTCACAGATTCTCCCGCAGGAGTAGACACATTCATATCAAAAGGTAAAATACACATAGGCAAATCAAGGTTCTTTACACAAGTTTCAGAAATAAAAGAGTGTGCAGCACCTAAATCAAACAGTGCAACAATATCATGATGAAGAATTTTGATGTTACCTCTAATAGCATCTGGGGAGTTCATTGTGTCCTGAGTAAAGGAAACACATGGCTAGATACAGTAGGATGCTGGGAAGGGTTCTTCATATTTAAGTCCTGATTGTCCCCACAAAACTTTACAATGTGACCGGGTTTTCCACAAATGTAACAAACCCAGCATTGTCTGAAATGACGGCGCCCGCATTTAGTGCACTGCTGAGAGCTCACTATACTCAGAGCAGAGGTAGAATACTGTTGGGCCCCTCATGATTTGTGATAACCACTATGATAGCTCCTCTGTTTTGAAATGGACCCTTCTGCCTTCCCTGGTTCCATGAGCTACTCGAACCTTGCTGGTTCTTCTTCATAATGCCTCCTGTGGGTTTGGGGATAGGTTGGGGGTGATGGACCCCATGGCACGGGTGACATAGCATTAATGGCAACGAAGCCTGAGGATGGTAATCATGAGCATGGTGACATAGAAGGAGCCCAATACTTCCAATCCAACGTACCTAAAGACCCATTGCAACATATTGGAGGTCCAATGACAAGAGCCCGAACCAAAGCCATGAAGCAAGCCTTGTTCAGTCTTGTGCAAGAAGTTCAAGAGCTTGGAGAGCATTGGGGCACTCCCCTCAAGTCCAAAGGAGAGCATCTATACGTGTATAATGTATTTAAGATCCAAACTCATGAAGAGTCAAGCCCAAGAGATGCAGACCTTAGCCCAATGCAAGGAAGACTACAAGTTGAGCCTCTTGCATGCAAGGAGGCATGAAACCCTAGTAAAGAAGTCAAGGGTGGCGTGATTTCAAATCCTTTATGATCCCTTGATTGTCTCCTAAATTATTTCCTATTTTAATGGTCCTTTGATTTGATTTTCTATTTTGAGTCTAGTCAAAGGTTAGAATTAATTATAATATTAATTTCTAAATTTTGTAATCCCATAATTTTAGGATCACATCTCCTAAATTATGTGGCTGAATATTTTATCATTATTTCTCCTTTTAGTATTAGGAAATTAGGGTTTTAATTTTAGGAAATATTTTTCTATGAGCCTATATAAATTAGGCATGCTCCCTATTGTAAACAACACAGAAGTTGAATGAAATTATTCATTTTAGAGTTTATAACTCTTGTGAGCCTTAGTGCTTTGTGGTGGTATCCGTGTGAGAAACCGACGTGATCAAGAGCGTGATCAACTCTTGTGGTGTCTTCGAAGGTTGAGGTTCCTAGAGGCAGGTGCTCTAGAGGATCTTCTCCTTGATCATTATCCTATTGTTTACTTCATACCTTTCTTTATTTCCGTCATAAATTTCGTCCCTTTCTTTTTGTTCTTGTGTTTTTGTTGTTTCAGGGTTCTGTCCCTAAACTAGCACGATTCTGCTTCCGCGTCCCTATCAGATTGGCATCAGAGCTTTGGTTGCTAGTTTTGGTTTAAATTCTTGTCCTTCCTTCTTCTTTTTCATCTTGAGTTATTTCTTTTTGTGATCATCTCTTATCTACCCCATCTACTTCTATCTTTTGGTTTTTCTCTTCTTCATCTTTGTGACTTTTTATCTTATGTGAGTTTTCATTTTATTAGCCTTCTCAAAAAAAAGAAAAAAAAAATACCTAGAAATTCGTGCAAAAAAAAGGCAAAAAAAAAGTGTTAGTGTGTTGAGAAAAAAAAAAGAGAAAAAAAAATCCGAAAATTCAAAAAAAAAATTTTACAAAAAAAAAATATTGCTGTGAGTTATGACTGTAGAAAAAGGCTATTCTTGAACTCCAAGTCACCAAGAGGTTGCTTAAAGAGAAAAGTCAACTTGGGTGATAAGAAAGTCTTTTACGTTGATCACTTTCTTATTTTTTATTTTTGGTAGCACTTTTCAAATTCTCTACTCTCTTATTTGCTATTTGTGCTACTCTCTTATTTTATTTAGTTTTTTTTTATTGTCTTTGAGTATTTGACTCTTTGACTTTTATTTCTTTTTTCTTATTTTTTTGTTGTCACGTGTGGTTTTTCCTTTAACAAGCTTAATTTTATTTGAAAATTTTGCTTTCCTATTTGTTTCAAAATTGCAAAAAAAAAAAAAAATCCTCTTTTCACCTTGTGCTTGTTTTCTAGTTTCCTTAATTTAGAAGATATTCACTTGATTGTTCCTTAGTTTCTTGATTTGTGGGTTTCACCATTGGATTCTATCCACAAGCTTAGTGAGTGGTAAAAGGCAAGTGTGTTTTTCATCATAAAAAAAAAAAGCCATTACTTTTTTTTTTGTGTGAAACACGAGTGACTTTATCTTGAGAGTAAACACGTGAGTTTGTGTGTGTGAGGACCTATTTTTATCTTATATGGTTTCTAGTGCTTCTGTGAACATGAGTAACAAGGATGAATCCCCTAGTATTGATATGAACTCTGTTTTAGAACTTATCAAAACACAGTTGCAGCAGCAGTTTCGCTTGGAACTTGATCATATAGGATAAAGATGAGCCGGAGACTTCCTCTTCTAAAGGAAAGAAGCATAAGATCCCCAGCGATGATGAGGAGTATGAAGAACCCCCTTCTCCTAAGGGAAAGAAATCCTTAAAGCGTGGTGTTGACTTACCGGACCAAAAAGTAAAGTATCCTTCATTCAAGGGAAGCAACAATCCAGAAAAATACCTTGATTGGGAAATGAAGATGGACCAAATCTTCATGACTCTTGATTTGTCTGAGTCAAGGAAGGTAAAAACTGCTTCTTTGAATTTCACTGACTATGCTGTTTATTGGTGGCAAGATTTACAGTACAAAAGAAGCCAACTTGGGAAAAAGCCCATTAAAACGTGGGAGAAGCTTAAAAGGTACTTGAGAAAGGCTTATGTCCCCAGCTACTACTATACAGAGCTGAATAGAAAATTGAGAATGTTTTCTCAAGGATCTATGACAGTGGAGGAGTATGTGCACGAGTTGAATATCTTGAAGTTTCGTGCAAACATTCAAGAAAATGAACGTGAAAGCAATGTCAAGAATTATGGATGGCTTGAGGCCAGAGTTGAGAGATAAGCTTGACTTGTACACTTTTGTGGACAAGGAAGAGCTCATACACAAGGCTATAAAGTTGGAGCAGAGAAATAAGAACAAACGTTCCAAGTCCTCTTGGAAAGACTCCAAGACAACTTCCAAATGGAAGGATTCCAAAGCCAAAGATACATCCCAAGCCAAGGAAGAAATAAAGACCAAGTATGAGGGTAAAACTTCTAACCCTAAACCTTCTTCTTATTCATCTAACACTTCTCCTATTAAGTGTTTCAAATGTCATGGTGTGGGCCACATGGCGAGAGATTGTAGCAATAAAAGGGTTATGATCTTGAGAGATGATGGTGGCTATGATAGTGTGCATGAAAGTGATAAAGATGATGCTGATAATGTTGATGATGATTCTACCTCCCATGAATCAAATGATGAGCTTGAATGCAATGGTGTAGTTGACTCTATCTTGGTGGCAAGAAGAGCTCTCAATATTCAACCAAAGGAGGATGATGAACATGAGCAACGCGAGCATATTTTTCACACTAGATGCTTCATCAAAGAGAAAGTGTGTAGCATGGTAATTGATGGTGGTAGTTGCACTAACGTCGCTAGCACTTTACTTGTAGATAAATTATCTTTACCTTTAATCCCACACCCTAAGCCCTACAAATTGCAATGGTTGAATGATTCTGCTGAAATTAGGGTTTCTAAGCAAGTGTTGATTACTTTCTCTGTTGGAGTTTATACTTGTGATGTATTATGTGATGTAGCCCCTATGCTTGCTGGACACTTGTTATTAGGTAGGCCTTGGCAGTTTGATAGTAAGGCTACTCATGATGGTTTTAGAAATTGTTACAAGGTGCCTTTTAAAGGCAAGACTGTTGTATTAAATCCTCTTAGGCCCATCCAAGCCTATGAAGATCAACTAAAGATTACTCAAGATTACAAGCAAAGGAGAGATCTCCTTGATTGTGGCATGAGTGAGAGAGAAAAGAAAGAGAGTATTACTTTACTTGAAAATCAATCAAAAGAGAGGAAAAAGAGTGGTGAGAAGGTGAGAAAAGAAAAAAATAGAATGGTGGGAGTGAAGGAAAATAGTGAAAAAAAATATTATTGTGTGGGAAAAGTAAGATTCAAGAGGCTTTGATGAGTGAGCAAGCTCTTATTGTAATTCCCAAGAATATTTATTTTTCTACTAATACTTTTGACCCCACTTTGCCTTCTAGTGCTGTCTCTTTGTTGCAGGATTATAGAGATCTATTCCCTGATGAAATTCCTGATGGACTTCCTCCCTTAAGAGGAATTGAGCATAGGATAGATTTCTTGCCTGGAGCTGCTATTCCAAACAAGCCTGCTTATAGGGCTAACCCTGAAGAGACTAAGGAGATCCAGCGCCAAGTAGAGGAATTGATGATGAAAGGCTTTGTGCGTGAGAGCCTTAGCCCTTGTGCTGTCCCTGTTATCTTGGTGCCAAAAAAAGACGGATCTTGGAGGATGTGTGTTGATTGTAGAGCAATCAACAAAATCACTGTAAAGTATCGTTACCCTATCCCTAGACTTGATGATATGCTTGATGAATTACATGGTGCTTCTATCTTTTCTAAAATTGATCTTAGAAGTGGTTATCATCAAATTCGTATGAAAGAGGGTGATGAATGGAAAACTGCCTTTAAAACTAAATTTGGATTATACGAATGGTTAGTTATGCCTTTTGGTTTGACTAATGCTCCTAGCACTTTTATGGCATTAATGAATCATGTTTTTAGAAAGTTTATAGGCAAGTTTGTTGTGGTTTACTTTGATGATATTTTGATTTATAGTAAATCTTTGACTGATCATATGAATCATCTTAAAAATGTGTTTGACATCTTGAGGGAATATAAATTATATGCTAATTTTCAAAAGTGTTTCTTTTGCATGGACTCTGTTATCTTTTTGGGATTTGTTGTTGGATCACAGGGAATTCGTGTAGATGAGGAGAAAGTTAAGGCTATTCGTGAATGGCCAACCCCTAAGAATGCAAGTGAAGTGAGAAGCTTCCATGGCTTAGCAAGCTTCTATAGGAGATTTGTTAGGGATTTCTCTAGCATTGCTGCCCCTCTTAATGAACTTGTTAAGAAGAATGCGACCTTTAAATGGGATAAAACACAAGAAAGGGCCTTCCAAACCCTAAAGGATAAATTGACTAATGCCCCTTTACTTGTTTTGCCTAATTTCTCTAAAGCATTTGAAATTCAATGTGATGCTTCTGGTATTGGTATAGGTGCTGTTTTAATGCAGGATTCTAAGCCCATAGCTTACTTCAGTGAAAAGCTTCACGGCGCAGCTTTGAATTATTCCACCTATGACAAAGAGCTTTATGCTCTAAAGAGGGCCTTAGAAACATGGCAACATTATTTGTGGCCCAAGGAATTCATCATTCATTCTGATCATGAAAGTTTAAAGTTTCTCAAGTCTCAAGGTAAGTTAAACAAGAGACATGCTCGCTGGATGGAATTTATTGAAACCTTTCCTTATGTAATTAAGCATAAGCAAGGTAAAGAAAATATCGTTGCTGATGCCTTATCTCGAAGGTATACATTACTTTCCTATTTGCATGCTCAATTACTTGGTTTTGAGATTCTAAAAGATCTTTATAAAACTGATCCTGATTTTGAAAATATTTGGAAATCTTGTGAAAATCATGGATCTGGTGATTTCTTTAAATTTGATGGATTTCTTTTTAAGAAAAATAAATTATGCATTCCTATTTGTTCTATGCGTGAGTTGCTTACTAAGGAAGCACATAGTGGTGGTTTGATGGGACACTTTGGTGTAAATAAAACTTTGGCTATTTTGTCTGATCATTTCTTTTGGCCTCACATGCGGAAAGATGTCATATCTGTTTGTGATAAATGCATTAAATGTAGACAGGCAAAATCTAAGATCCAACCTCATGGACTTTACTCTCCTTTACCCGTCCCCTCTCACCCTTGGGAACATATCTCTATGGATTTTATAATTGGATTGCCTAAATCTTCTGCAGGCAAAGATTCCATATTTGTTGTTGTTGATAGGTTCTCTAAGATGGCACACTTTATTGCTTGTGCTAAGACTAATGATGCTGTTAACATTGCTGACTTATTCTTTAAAGAGATTGTTCGTTTGCATGGTTTACCTAAGACTATTGTGAGTGACAGAGATGTGAAGTTTCTTAGTCATTTCTGGCGTACTCTATGGCATAAATTAGGGACTAAGTTACTTTTTTCCACTACTGCCCATCCACAAATTGATGGTCAAACTGAGGTAGTTAACAGAACTATGACTACATTATTAAGAGCAATAATTCAGAAGAATTTGAAGAATTGGGTGAATTGTTTACCTCATATTGAATTTGCTTACAACAGGGCTGTTCATTCTTCTACTTCTTATTCTCCATTTGAAATTGTTTATGGTTTCAATCCATTATCTCCTATTGATATTTTACCTTTGCCTTTCTCTGAGCATGCTAACATTGATGGCAAGGAAAAAGCTAAGTTTGTGCAGGACTTACATGCTAAGGTTAAAGCAAATATAGAGCGAAAGAATGAGCAATATGCCAAGCAAGCTAATAAAGGCAGGAGACGTGTGATCTTTGAGCCTGGAGATTGGGTTTGGTTACATTTAAGGAAAGAGAGATTTCCTAATCAAAGGAAGTCCAAACTTCAAGCTCGAGGAGATGGACCTTTTCAAGTTTTGGAAAGAATTAATGATAATGCTTACAAGATTGATTTGCCTAGCTCTTATGGCAATGTTAGTGCCACATTTAATGTTTCTGATTTATCTTTATATGATTCTGCAGATTCGAGGACGAATCCTTTCCAACTGGGAGGGAATGATGGACCCCATGGCACGGGTGACATAGCATTAATGGCAACGAAGCCTGAGGATGGTAATCATGAGCATGGTGACATAGAAGGAGCCCAATACTTCCAATCCAACGTACCTAAAGACCCATTGCAACATATTGGAGGTCCAATGACAAGAGCCCGAACCAAAGCCATAAAGCAAGCCTTGTTCAGTCTTGTGCAAGAAGTTCAAGAGCTTGGAGAGCATTGGGGCACTCCCCTCAAGTCCAAAGGAGAGCATCTATACGTGTATAATGTATTTAAGATCCAAACTTATGAAGAGTCAAGCCCAAGAGATGCAGACCTTAGCCCAATGCAAGGAAGACTACAAGTTGAGCCTCTTGCATGCAAGGAGGCATGAAACCCTAGTAAAGAAGTCAAGGGTGGCGTGATCTCAAATCCTTTATCATCCCTTGATTGTCTCCTAAATTATTTCCTATTTTAATGGTCCTTTAATTTGATTTTCTATTTTGAGTCTAGTCAAAGGTTAGAATTAATTATAATATTAATTTCTAAATTTTGTAATCCCATAATTTTAGGTCACATCTCCTAAATTATGTGGCTGAATATTTTATCATTATTTCTCCTTTTAGTATTACGAAATTAGGGTTTTAATTTTAGGAAATATTTTTCTATGAGCCTATATAAATTAGGCATGCTCCCTATTGTAAACAACACAGAAGTTGAATGAAATTATTCATTTTAGAGTTTATAACTCTTGTGAGCCTTAGTGCTTTGTGGTGGTATCCTGTGTGAGAAACCGACGTGATCAAGAGCATGATCAACTCTTGTGGTGTCTTCGAAGGTTGAGGTTCCTAGAGGCAGGTGCTCTAGAGGATCTTCTCCTTGATCATTATCCTATTGTTTACTTCATACCTTTCTTTATTTCCGTCATAAATTTCGTCCCTTTCTTTTTGTTCTTGTGTTTTTGTTGTTTCAGGGTTCTGTCCCTAAACTAGCACGATTTTGCTTCCGCGTCCCTATCAAGGGGTCTACTATATGAATACCCCATCTTCTCTCTCTCAACCTCCCACTTACTGTGAGTTACTACTTGTAATTTTATGCACATTTCATCATAGTCTCGGATCAATTGCTCCCTCAATTTTGGTCTAGCCTTCTCCAATAAGCTCTTGGCTTTCCATTTAGAATCATCCCTATACTACAAGTATGTGGAGTATCTAGATAACTCTTGAAACTTAGCAATGAATGTGTCCTCATATAGGTTTCTTTGCTTAAGCATGGAACTCAGCTTCCTTCTCAGACCTTAACTTTGATGGAAAGTAATGCCTGAATAATTTTTTTTTCCCCTTAAACTCCTCTCATGTGAGTGTCGAATCATCCTTGGGTCCCACTGTCTCCCACCAATCTCTTGCTCCCTTCACTAGAAGCACTAATGCTACTTGCACCTTCAAATTACTGGTGCATGTGACTACTCAAAAGATAGACTCGAGTCTTTTCACCTATTCCTTTTGCCACAGATGGTTTAAGGTTACCATCAAACGTGAGAGAGTTAAACTTCCTAACAGTTTCTCACACATCAATAATGGTCGGTGGGGCTCTCTGTTCCTCTTACCTAGTCTCCTCCCTTCTAAACTCATAATCTCTCGGAATGGTAGGATGTGAGGAACTGCCTTCCCCTACATAACTCTCAACATGAGCCCTATCTCCATTCTCAGCAAACTTTGTCTTTTTTGCTCCGTCAACTCTCGTTCATATTTTTGAACCTTGTCTGTTAACGTCTTTACAAGCACTCTCAATTCTGCCAAATCAGGCTCCTCATTTGGCGGTGGAGGTGGTGGGTGCTCATGTTAGGATCCTAAGTTACTGCGAGTAACAGGCATTTTCTCTTCCCTCCTAAAGGATACAAGATATAAATAATAAAATTAGCCTAGCTATATAATGGCCATACAATGAGAAGCACCATAACAATGTGTATTGCCAACCAACTATATGCAATGCACCACATATAATAAATACATATTAAATTCACACAAGTAATAGTTTCAAACAAAAGTTTAAATAAGTATTACTAAAATAGAGGCTCGAAACATGATGCTCTGATACCAATATGTAACACCTTCAAATTTACAAATCAATTTTTCGTAAATCATTAATTCAATAAATCATTTTTTTTTCATTGAACCCTCATCATACCCTTATCATGGTAGAAAAATTTCTACTGTGGTACATCCAAGACAATATACCACAGGTCTTAAAATATCTCAAAAAGCAATTCCTCAGACAGGATCCTCATGGCATGATATTTAATTCAGCTCATGAATCAAGAGGGACAGACATAATCCTCTTGGTCATATAAATACTTTTAATAAAAAGGATTAGAGTTTACATGCTTCACAAAGAAGATATGTCCTAAGTTGGCACAAGATACATTGTATAATCCAAAATAAGAGGCAACGTAAAAGATGGTGTCTCATACACCATAGTTACACCTCTGGTGCTTTCTCGGCCGGACTCGCTCCTGTAAAAATGTTAACCACGGGGAATGAGACTTAAAAATCCCAATAATCAAAAATTAATATGTAATGATGCATGCGGATGTAACTAATCATGCGATTGCTAAGTGGGCACACAAAACATTTAACCGAACAATACTTTTAAACAAACCGAACAAGTATTTAATTTGCATGACTGCACCTTATATCCTCCTTTCGCCATGCTCGGACGCCAAATCACCCGGCCAGAGGTGAGTTGGACCAAGCGACACGCCACTCATTGGGTCCAATGAGGGCTTACCACGTGGTAATAATTAACCGAACAGAAATTCCCATTAACACCATACATTAAAATACCCTAACAAGTCATGCATCATTCAAATATCCAAACAGAAATATATCCGAACAATAATATCTCATCATGATAAACAAAAATAAATTTTTAACCCACTTGGCAATGATTTCACAGAAGTATATAACAGTATTTATTTTCAATAATTCATAATTTTTCCAAACAATAAAACAACACATAACCATTCACAAACACACCCATCACAACACATTAATAATGGTTACCTTGTGTCTTGAATAACAAGTTCCCCTTCACAACTCCTTTTTCACCACTATCTTTGTCAATATAATCTACATAATTATTTCACAATACTATATATTAATTTTACATTAAAATAAATAACTCTAATTTAAAGAGTTAGAAAGTCTTAGATCTATAATCCATATTAACACTAATTTAAGATTTATGTCTCATTTAACTTCCCAAATTCTTTTTCTAAAATTCTCGTACCCTAATAAACTTTTTTTTTATCCTCAATTCACTTCTAGTATCACAATTTCATCCTTCTATATTCTAAAAATTCATCCAAAAATAAATTAAAAATTTTAAAATTATCCTGAAGCCTCAAATCACCTTTCTATAACCTCAAAAGTACCTATTCATACTTAAATAAATATTTAATAATCATAGGTTTATCCCTGCATCTCAGATTCCACATAAATTCAACCATATAGATCTAGATTTTAACTCAAAAATTCTTAAACATGAGTTTCAACCTCAAGAAAATATTCTATAATATTTATTATATCCCTATGAGTTTTAACCTATATTTTTAATCCATCATATCATCAGATTAACTATCCTATAGAAAAATCCTAATCAAAATATTCACTCTATCCTACAAAACAATCATATCACTAGAAAGCTAATATTATTTAGAAAATAATTATAAAATTAATTTTGTAATTAAATAAATTTTTAAATGCTATTCTAAACAGAAAAGTTAGAACATACCTGAAGAAAAGAAAATAATCCCCCCTTGCAAGAAAAAGCCGAGCAACGTGAGAGGAAGAGAGAAAAATAATATAAAAATGAGATTATGAGTCCCAAAATTATATTAAAAAAAACTATAGGTTTGAATTTAATTATTCAAACCTTTGGGCCAAAAGTTGCAATTTCCTCTAAATTGCATCTTAGCCTCTCATGCTTTCTAATGCACACACCCCCTCCTTTTTATACATGAAGGCACCTCTTCTCTTCCCTCATCTAATCAATGTGGGACTTAGAAACAACAACCTTCTACCCCCCTTTTTTTTTGTTCCTTCTACCTTCTCTTTTTTTTAACACATACATAAAAAAATTATTTATGTATTATATCTTAACTAAATATTACTTATGTGGTTTTAAATTTAAATTTTTAAATTCATAATTAAATACCTAACCATAATAGTATTTCTAAATAACCTCAAATAATATAAATTCCTATTATTATCATTTTTTTCTCAAAACCTAAATTCCAAAATTTCTTTATTATATAAAAAATCAGGATGTTACATTTCCTAAGTTGCTTTTACGACCAACTCCTTAACAATACTTAGTTTATTGGTTGTGGCGTGCTTTTAGTAACACTTGGGACAAGTGTTGCATTTAATATCAATTTTAGGTTTATGATTCCTCTTTCCTTGTTGGCACCCTAAATACATTACTCTTATGCTCTTTCCTTTATGCCACTAACTTGACTGATATTGTTTTTCTCTCTTTAGCTTGTTCCTTTAGGGGAGAGAAAGGTTTGTACGCATGTGACCTGTCGCACACCTTTTAATTATAATATGGCTCGAAGGAGAAGAGGTAGACCAAGAAATGAGCAATGACCACCACCTTTACTTCCTCTGCCTCCACCTCCACCACCATAAGGGACAGATGCAATCACAACTAAGACGCTTGAAGTGATGGTGGATATACAATAAAATCTCAGAGGTCGCGCTATTCCATATCAGCATGTTAACCTAGGTGCTGGGTAAGGAGCTTCTAGTGCTGTAGGAGCTCATAGATTGGTTGCTAATAACATGGAAGATGAGATATCTAGATCTTGGAAGGAATTCTCTCGCTCCAATACGACCACATATGATAGTAGTATGGTTGATGGGTAAGTTGAGGAGTCATTAGATCGGATGAAGAAACTATTTATTATGGTGAAATATACATCTGAGTAAAAGATTATCTTAGCTACGATGCAGCTCGTTGGTGAAGCCAAGCATTGGTGGGATTCTGTTAAGCCCACGAATGGTAGATCTATGGCTTGGGCTAAATTCAAGGAAAAGTTTTATGATTTTCACCAACCACTAGCTTTCAAAGATGAGAGAGGCAGAATTTCATGCTTTTTAGCAAGGGAACTTAGATGAGGAGACCTTCATAAGAAAATTCAACCAACTATCTAAATCCTTAACATATTTAAATACTTCAAATGATTTAAGTGAAAAGTGAAGAGGTTATTAGAGAAAATGAGGCTAAAGTATTGCCAGCAGCTATCTTTGCTGGTTAAGGCAACATATAATGAGATGTACAATCATTTGATGATTGCTACTAACCAAGGTCAGGACACAAAGAGTAGCCGAAATAAGGATACATAAGGTCAGTTTTCTTCTAGGTTGGCTCCTACTAGTAATGTATCTAAGAGAGTAGGTTTTTAGCCTTGGCTCTTCCAGTGGTTTCTTTAAAGCTGGGTCTTCTTATGCTTTTAGTAATCAGAATTTAAATAGGGGTTCAAGATCTCAGGGTAATCGCAATGGTAGTTTGAGGTCTGGGGGTTCCCGTTTCTTTGGGAATGCTCCAACGCATTCTTCACAGGCTAGTCAAGCTCCGATTCTGAGCATAGTGAGGTCACCTTGTGATAAATATGGAAGTGTTCATTTTAGTTGCTACTTTGCTTGCTTCAAGTATGAGAAGTTAGGCCATTTGATCCATGACTGCCCTGATTTTGTATGGGAGCTCAGACTAGAGGAATTTGATTCCTGGTAGAGTGTATACGGTATCTCAGGAGGAGGCCAGGAAGTCATAAAATCTAATTACTAATATAGTTTCTATCTTGGCCTTCTTAGAAGCTTTATTTGATTGTGTTGTGATGCATTCTTTTTTTATTTCTACCAAATGCTTAGATGGAATGGGTATGCCTATTGACCAGTTGCCCCAGATATAGAAGTTTCCTTACCTTTTGGTTTGGTCAATCGATCCAGTGTGATATGTAGGAATAAGATGACTTTTAATGGGAAAACTTGGGTGAATGTGATCAAATTGCCTATGCAAGGAATTGATTTAATCATTAGTATGGACTAGCTGACGACTTATGGTGCTATCTTAGATTGTGTGGTTGTGACTGTGACTTTGGCAAAAGTACTAGAGGTGATCAAAGAATACCCTTGTCATTATTGTTTTCTTTCTTCTTTACAAGCTGAAAGTTTGATTGAACAAGGTTGTGAGGCTTGCATAGTAATGCTCACTACCCAAGGGTCTGAGGCAAGTATAGTGGATGAAATTAAGGTTGCTAAGGAGTTCCTGGAGGTGTTTTAAGAAGATGTGTCAGGATTACCTCTAGAGTGAGAGGTTGAATTCTCAATTTGACCTAGTATCGAGGACACAGCCAATTTCGAAGGCATTTAGTTGTGTTGAAGAAGTAGCTTAAGGAGCTATTAGACAAGGGATTTATTTTCTCCTTAGGGATCCCTTGTCTTATTTTGAAGAAAAAGGATGGTAGTTTGAGATTGTGTATCAATTATAGGCAATTAAATAAGGTTATGGTGAAAAACAAGTTCCCACTGCCTCGGATCGATGATCTCTTAGATCAGTTGGTTGGTGCCATAGTTTTCTCTAAGATTGATCTATGTTCAGGGTACCACCAACTGAGGGTTAGTGAGAAAGATATGGCAAAGACAACTTTCAAGACTCAATATGGCCATTATGAGTTCTTGATTATGCCATTTAGGTTGACTAATGTGCTTGCAGTTTTCATGGACTATATGAACTGCATCTTTTGGCCTTTTTTGGATTAGTTTGTGGTGGCTTTTATTGACGATATACTAATCTGAGCCAAAGGTGAAGAGCAACATGCCAAACATTTGAGGAGTGTCCTAAGGTTTCTGTGAGATCATAAGCTATATGTCAAGCTTAGTAAATGTGAGTTTTGGATGAAAGAGGTTAGATTCTTAGGACTTATCATGTCAGCAGATAGTATTGCAGTTGATCCGCATAAGGTTGAAGTGGTCTTATAGTGTGAGAGACTGAAGTCAATCATAGAGATCCGTAGTTTCCTGGGATTAACAGGTTATTACCAGCATTTTATCAAAGGTTTCTCCTAAATTTTGATGCCTTTGACTAGGCGCATGAGGAAGTATAAGCCATTTTTCTGGGATAATAAATGCGAGACAACTTTTCTTGAGTTGAAAAAGAGGTTCTCCGGTGTTGGCAATTCCAAATCCTCAAAAGCCTTATGACATGTATACTAATGCCTCTCATAAGGGTCTTAGTTGCATTTTAATGCAAGATAAGAGGGCAATGGCATATGTGTCTTGGCAACTTAGGCCACATGAGGAGAATTATTTGACGCATGATCTAGAGTTGGCTGCGGTGGTATTTGCATTAAAGATCTACCATAGAGTTTAGGGTCTTGAGCAACCGTAAAAGTTTCAAGTACATGGTAGATCAAAAAGAGCTGAAAATGAGACAAAGATGCTGGATGGAGTTTCTCAAGGATCATAATTTCAAATTTAAGTATCATCCAAGGAAAGCAAATGTGGTAGCGAATGCTTTTAGTCGTAAGAATTTACACGTGGCTTATCTGATGGTTCAGGAGCAAAGATTAACGGAGTCTTTATTTAAGACTTCTTTAAGTATGATTGAGTTCTCCTTATATGGTCTTAAGACTATAATTATTTCTAATGAATTTTGGAAAGAAATACGGGATGCTCAGCCTCATGATCTAGTTTTGTTAAAGATAAGTCAAGACATCGAAAATGGTGAGACAATAAGCTATTGGTTTAGTGATCATAGGTATGTGGTTTTCAAGGATAGGGTGTGTATTCCCAACAATGAGTCTATTTAGAAGCGGTTGTTGGATGAGGTGCATTGTAGTTGTTACACCTTTCATCTTAGTGCTACTAAGACATATCATGACATGCGGCGTCACTAGTGGTGGCCAGGTATGAAAAAGGATGTCACAAAGTATGTTAGTAAGTGTTTGACTTGTCAGAAAGTCATGATAGAGCACCAGAAGCCATCGAGGTTGTTATAGCTAGCCTCTAGAGATTCCCAAATGAAAATGGGACAGTATTTTCAATGAATTTTGTATCTAGTCCATCAAGAACCCAGGCTAGTTTTGACTCTATCTAGGTGATTGTAGATCGTTTGACTATGTCGGCACACTTCTTACCAGTTAAGACCACCTATACAATTAAAACATATGCCAAGATCTATATCAAGGAGATTGGGCGACTACATAGGGTATCGAGGGATATTGTTTCAAACCGTGATCCTCGGTTTACATCAAATTTGTGGTAGGCTATGCAAAGGGCTATAGGCATGGATCTAAAGTTCAATACGTCCTATCATCCATAGACAAATGAACAAATTAAGTGGATGATCCAGACATTAAAGGATATGTTGAGATCATGTTCCCTAGAGCTTCAAGGAGGCTAGGATAAGCATTTGCCTTTGGTAGAGTTTGCTTATAATAATGGTTATCATGCCAGTATTTAAATAGCTCCTTATGAAGCACACTGTATGGTTGATGGTGCAAATCACCTCTTTGTTGGTATGAGTTGAGTGAGAGGACACTAATGGGACCGAATGTAGTAGATGAGACCACAAAGAAAATCAAATTGATCCAATAAAAGCTTCTTATGGCATAGAGTAGACAAAAAAGTTATGCAGATAATCATCATAAAAACCTGTCTTTTGAGGTTAGGGATCATGTGTTTCTCAAAGTTTCCCTGTTGACTGGCATTGGATACTTGATTCGAGCTAAGAAGTTATCTCCTCGATATAAGGATCCTTTTGATGTTTTGAAGAAGGTTGGGCTAGTGGCTTATCAGTTGGCATTACTGCCTCAATTAGTGAATCTATACAATGTGTTTCATGTATCACAGCTGAGGAAGTACCAGCCTAACCTGTCACATGTGATAGAACTTAATGAGGTTAAAATGTAAGAGAATTTAACCTACTAAACTAAACTAGATTGTATTATGGATTCTAAGGATAAGCAGCTGATAAATAAGACAATCCAGTTCGTAAAAGTGATCTGGAAAGTGATGGCTCTAGGAGATGCAACCTGGGAAACTAAGGATTAAATAAGGAAGGAGTGTCCACAAGAGTGTCCGTAGTTGTTTCCCTAGGTATGTTTCTCTCTTTGGTTTTATGTTGGTTTGGATTTTAGGGACAAAATCCTTTTTACATAAGGGGAGAATGTAGCATCCCAAAAATTTTAAAACTCAAATTCAATTTAAAATACAATAGATATAATTAAATTAAAATTAAGAATAATTTGATAAAGGTCTAGAGTCCGAATTCTACCAAGCAAAAATTTGATTTGATTTATTTAATTATGGAAAAAATTATTAAAATCGCCCTAGGATTTTGTGTTATAACAAAAAGATTTGAGCCCTTCCTTGTAATTTTCTCAAAATTATTTTAAGATCAATTTTTTGAAAAGAAAAGAATGTAGAAAATTGAAAGTTAAGACAAGGAAGGAACAAAATGCAAAACTCTGCATCTATCATCCTCTTCCTTCTCAATTTTTGCTGTCAACCTCTACCATTTTTCAACAGGCGCCAGTATGGGTTTGCACGCGAGAGTCAACTGCTGTTGCTAGAGTTCAGATTTTAGTTTCTCCTCTTCATCCCTTCACGTCGTAGATTGCCCTCTTGTTTCAAGCTTAACTTATTCTTTTGTCATCAAAAAACTTATTGGCCAGAGTTCTTCTCTTTTGTTTCTTATCTTCCTCTACTTCACCTTTATAGTGCTGTTGTAGGGATCATTAGTGTTAGTTTTCTCCTATTTCATCTATGTTTATCTTCTCAACTCTTCCTCCTCACATTATTGTTACTTTTCCTAGTTCTATATAGCTGTGGATGCTTTAGTTTCTTCTTCTTTACACGCACGAAAAATCCTCCTTCTTCCAATTTAGCCATTGTTGATCAAAGCAACCTCTCTTTCTTCTTGGCTACAGTTGTCGATCTGGGTTGAGGGAGTTTCAAGCTCTGCTCATGATTATTCAACTAAATAGGAATTTTTGGTGGAACTTAATTGGAGGATAAGGAACAAGCCAATTTATATTTTTTGTATAAGGGGAAACTCCTTTTGGTACAAAAGGGTTGAGGTAATAAAGAAATTTATATTTCTTATTGCTTTGTTTAGCTATTTTTGAGTAAATAATATTATCTAACATGCATTATATGTTTTTAAACAATTAAATACAAATAAGTATGTTTTAGAAAGGTTTATGGGGTATTACTTTAATTATAATGCATCTATATTTACTATCTATTTAATAATGATATTATCTATGAAAATGAGATTATTAGCATGCATTGTGATCATAAAGTCAAGGAGTTGCACTTACAGAAATGCAATTAGGTTAGGTACCTTAGATAGGCTAAGGAATCACTTAAAGGAGGAAGTATGAGTGTTATATTACCTTAGAGTGTTGAAGTGGTCAATACTCGGGAAAGGTAAAAAAGAGTAGGAGGCATGATCTCAGTGGGACCAATGGGGAGGTGTGGGCTTGTGATATTCTATGCCACACTGCCAGTACTCAGTATTACTTTTCGTATTATGGGCTCAATTCAGTGTAAGGGAGGGAACCCAGCATATGAAGTGTAAGGTTGAGGGCCTAGGCTGAGTGTAACATCCAAAAATTTTAAATCTGAAATAAATTGACTAATTAAGTGGTAAATTAATTATATTTTTGGGTAGCTAATTGGCTTTGTAGGTCATATTTGGCTCTAAATTGAGTTAGGATGGAAGTTGGATCGAATCGAGTGGCATCAGGGGAGTGAGTTTTCACTCTTTGCATTATGAGCCACAACTTGTGTGTTGTGCGCTATGGTGCACGGTATAGCACAGGCATAAAATGCAAAAATGATCTGAAAGTTATTTTTGGTTGGTGAAAGCTTGGAACTTGAAGGAGGAAGATTTGGGCACTACTAGAACATCATTTTAGGAGAATTTCGAAAATAAATTAAGCCTTCAGACTCTTGAGTAAGTTTCCTACCCTTCTCCTCTATATTTTCATCTCATTTTTCATGAGATTTAAAAGTAGGAGAATTTGCTCTGAATGGATTAAGCTATGAGTCTATGTTTTAAAGGTTTCTAGTGACTCTAAAAGTTTGATTTAAGTTTCTTAACCTTGTGACAATTTGAGATGTCAAGTGTTATTTTGTAATAGAATTAGAGGGAGGCTTGAAGGGATTGTGTGAGAAAATTGTAATCTTAACAAGCTTATTAGTTGAGAGTATCAATGAGAAGTGGGAAAATTGGGATGTTATTGATAGTGCTTGTATTAATTGAAAATTAACATATAGCACTTGTTAATGTAGATTATGGTGTGAGAAGACTTTCATTGACATAATAAGAGATTTAGTACCACAGGTGACTCTTTTAGTAATAAAAGGGTTAAGGTAACTAGATAATTTACATTATTTATTACTTTATATAAATTATTCTCAAGTTGTTCCTGCATGATTTGTTATGTATATATGTTTAAATTTTATAAAAGTTAACTATTTTAGAAAATGAGTAGAGATTTGTTAAATGTCATGTTTTTTAAGTAAGTGGTAATATTAATTATATTGGTTTAGAAAGTGATTTATGCATGGTCAAGTGAAGATATGTAGTGAAATGTGGCATATTAAAAGGTGGGAGGTCACCTTAGTAGAGTTAGTGAAAATTAAGTCCATATGGCACTATTGGCACCTCGGGACACCAAGTGCAACTCATATTTTTCCTTAATGCCCAGAAAAGGGTGCGATGTTGGAGACTTACTCTCCTTAGTACCCAAAAGGGTACGGAGTTGGAGACTATGCTTTTTAGCATCCGTAAGATGCGGTGTTGGAGTAATGGCACTTCAATTACTTATAATAAGGGGAACCAGTAGTCCAGAAGTAGTTTAGGACACCTTGGCCGAGTAGTCCTACCATGGATGTTGAACTTGGGGACCATACATGTGGTTTGGTTTCATGAAATAGCCTACTGGTTTGGTCGAGAGTATTGGAGGACTAGATGGTTAGTGATCATGTGTGTAACTTGTGATTTTATATGGGGTGCTTATTCTGGTTATTTTAAGGCTTGTTTATAACTTGACAGGTTAATCAATAATGTAGATTATCTTAATTACTGAGATTTTTATCCCACCCCATGGTTATTCTTTTACAGGCTCTATCGTTGAGTTTAAGCAGGAAAAGGAATCAGGCAAGGACTAGCAGATTTGCTATATTACGAATAATAATGCCCGATTTTGGTTTGAGTGATGTACATAAACTTGTGATATAATATTACATGTTGCCAACTAAGAATGCATATCATTTTGATTGGTTGCATTTATATTATACTATGTTATTTTATATTTTAGCTCAATATTATATATGATGTGAATATGTGGTGATTTTGTGGTGATGGGCTAAAATAATACAAGTGCAAGGAATGTTATATACACGTGGTGATAATGTATATATGTTATATGATGTGGCAATAGAGGCCAAATAGTATATATGGTGTTGATTTTGTATTTTGGCTATATTAGATGAAATTGGCATTAAGTAGCCAAATTTTGTGATTGGTATGTTTTCGTGTGCTTGAATGCTTAATCAGGTGTATTTTAGTTCATTAGACTTGGTTCAAGCCTCAAAATGAGTTAATAATATAAGTTTTCAGTTTTAAATACTTGGATGCTAGAAAATCGTTTTAAAAATTGAATTTTGCATTCAACCATCTAAAATTTTCATATGGTGTCGAATCATAACGAAACTTATACCATTAGTTAGCTTACTGAATAAGCTTCGCATGAGCGCTTGAATTACTCCAATTGAACATCGGATGTCAAAATGGCAAGCGTTCAAAGTTTTTCCTAAAAAGCTGTCATAATAGCATTTTGCTTTCATGGATATGCGCGCCGTGGGGCACGAGACAACGGCCAAATTTGCTTTTCTGTGCCACATACTGTGGCGCATGTACTAAAATACTCAAAAATGACATTTTTGACCCTGTTTTCAAGTGTTTTGCTGCTCAAAACTTTTTCATGCTTCTAATACCTTTATAAATCATTAAGTTTGAGCTCAAACTATAAATTTAAAAAGTTTTTATGGGATCCCAAATATTCCACAATTATTTATAAAATATTTTTAGTTTTAACCCTTATTGCTCCTATGTGATCTTAGGAGCAATCGTTACTCCTAATTATGATTGTTTGTAATGTAGTAAATTTTGGTAATGTCAGGACAAACATTATACCAAGGTAGCACTCACATGGAGAGCAAGTCAGGCTGGCTTTGGGAGGAAGTTAGCTTCGACTGCTCAGGATTCATGTCGAAGGGGCACAGGCAGTTTGGTTAATCAAATCATGCCTTCGATTTTATTTTGTGCCTGTGGAAGTACAAGTGGGTATTAGGCTTACCTGCAAGCTAAAGAGTGCCCAGGGGCATTCTGTTGGTCAAAAAAGGCCATATCAGCCTATCTCATGTACTTAAATATTTTAATTGGTTAATTATATATTATTTTAAATCTATTATTTATTTACTTAACTATAGCTTTCCTTCTAATAAAGAATATTGATTTCTCTATTACTGAGACTGTGGTTGTCTCACTCCTTTTTTTTACAATATTTACAGGTCTAGATGAAGGATCCAATGGTAGATAGGGAAAATAATCAAGTTAGGGATTTGCTTGTGATTTGTAAAGAATTACAACCCCTTCCTTTTAAGCAAATAAATTGTAATGTATTTAGGTTAGAGTGCCAGTAGGATGTGAATATACATGTGTGTGAATATGTGTGAATTGTATGTCTTTATATGAATTTTTATTTCCTTGTAGACTTATGGTTGGAAAACTTGGTTATGGTGTGTGATTTTAATGGATTCATTTGGTAGATCAAGTTTTCACAACAAGAAAATATTTATTTTGATATATATGTGAATATATGTGATTCTACAAGCAAATAAAAAATGGTTGCATTGCGAATTGTTTGCTATGATCAAACATGCACCTTGGATAGAGAAAATGGGTGCATGGGCCCCATGAAGATCTATGAACTAAGTGAAAATATTTAACTTGTATATTTATATGAGTATATGGTGTTTGGATTCATTTTTGACTACTCTTGTATGATTTGTGCATTTTAAGAGCTTAGGGTCCATTTTGAGAAATAGCACCTGAGTGGTCAAATTTTAATATAAGGGGTTTTTTATCATTTGAGTATTCTATTAGGTATTTCTAATCCTATTTGACATGTCTAAAGTGTTCCCATAAGTTTATATGACCTTTAGGAGCAGATTTGGATAATTTTGAAAATAGTTTTTACCTAAAAGCTGCACTTTGGCATCTAGGTGTCTAAATTTCAATCTCACTGTTGCATTTTCCTAAAATTTAGGTTACAATTAAAACTTTTTATATCCTTCATGTGAGCTTTGGAATCACCTCGATTAGACATCAAACGGAGAAATGACACATTTCATAAGGTTGTCTGGAGGTGCTGTCATAGTGCTATCATGACAACAATAGTTGTTGAGGTTGGGCAAGCACAAATTTCAATCCATTAATTGGATCTTTTTAAAATTTAGTACACTAATACTACTCTTTGAAAGCAATGCATGGGATCTAAAATCACTCCGATCAAAGGTCGGATAATGACATGGTGCACTCCAGAAGTTGTTATGAGGGTGCTGTCATGATTGCAAATAAAGCTGTCACGACAGCAAAAATTCCAAACTTGTAACGTTTTCAAATTTTAATCCAACCATTGAATTTTTTTTATATTTGGAATACTACTGATACTCATTAAAGGATATATGTGGGTTTTAAAATTACTTTGATCGGAGGGCAAACGGTCAAACGGCACCTCCCAGAAGTTTGTTCGGTAGGGCTACCATAATAACAAAATTAATAGTCATGATAGCAATTAATTGTCCCTATTTACCCAATTTGCTTGTATACTTGAATTGCATCTCACCGAAGGTACCACAATAGTGGATACGTGGGTAAGCCTAAATGCCAATCAAACAAGTGTATGTTATTATGTAACTTGTCTTACTTGTATATATGTGAATTGTTATGTAAAATTATGTGTATGTATGTGAACTCGACACAAATGGTGAGGCTTTGCCCCATTTACAAGAATCATGTATATTTGTGATTCCCAACCATATGGTAAGACAAAACCCCATATGTGAGAGTTGGATGATTGAAGTAGAACAAGTGTGTGTAGTTATATATATTATGCCTCATAAGCCTACAAGTGTGTGATGTGGCATTGAGAGGTCAAAATCATTAATTGATGTGTTATATAAGGTATATTGTGTCAATCAGGTATATAATGTCTTTTTGCACTTGGTTCAAGGCCTAAAGTAATTTAATGGGATAAGGAATGAGAATTGAATACTTAGAGTGCAAGTTTTGAAAAAAAAAAAATAGCATCTTTTTGCACCCAAATGTCCAATTTTAGATCAAACTATCAGATTGAGTCTAAACTTATCTCATTAAATAGAATACATTGTAAACTTCGTGTGGGCGCTTGAATCACTCCAATTAGATGTCAGAAATGCATGCGATGAAAATTCATCTTCCAAGCTGTCATGATAGAAAAATTCACTGTCATATGCACCGCAACGCATGGCATAGAAAAGAATAAAGCACGTTACTCTGTACCACATGCCGCGGTGCATAGTAGTGTAAGCCGCGACACATGACACTTTTTCAGGGAAAGATGTATTTTATTGAGTTATTGAATAGTGTTTACACCTCCGTTAGTCCTTTTATTTAAACGTATGTTTGACAAAATCAAGGTCCTGCATTTTGAAAAAAATGAATCGAGGGCTATTACTCTAATATGATATTGTAATTGTATTGTAATGTGTGTGAATTGGGATGATAAGGCCTAGAATACAAAGGAACTTTACAGAAGTCCTTTTGATTCATAATGCAAATGCTATATATGTAGTAGTGGATATGTAGAAAAGTTATAAGCTTATAGTAAGGTAATTTGCTAAGTGAGCTTAAGTGAAATTTGTATACCCTAAATACTTGAGAGTTGAGCGCATACACTTGTGAGGCTACTCATTGAAGTGAACTTTTGGCAAAGACATATTTATCAAGTACTAAATTCTCTCTATTGCAATTAAATTGATAGTGCATAGGTGAAGATTCATTGATTCTTGAGTTAGTAATTTTCAACATTTGTTGTTTTTCATTTGTTTTGTTGTTTTGTGGGTCCATTTCACATGGTTTTGCCTAATCGCAAAAGATAAATGTGGAGATATTGATAGAACTCATTTATTCCACACTTTTTTTATGTCAATTACGACCATTAACTATATCTTATTAGCTCAAATTGCACGCATATTGCATTTGAATTGAAAATCTGCCCAAATATCTAAGTTTTGTGCACTAAAAGTATTTTGATCCAAAAAATGTACATCTTGGCACACAACTCTTGGAAATTGTGTTTTTACCCCAAAATTCCTATAATTATGAAAGTTGCCCAAATGATCCAAAATACTCCAAATATGTTCAAAATGCTCTAGGTAAGTGCCAAAACAAAGGGAAAGAAGGAATAAAAATATGAAAAAAATTTTGGTTTATCAAGTCGCCCACACTCAACCACAACCAATTTACAAACAAAATATAATAGGCAAGAAACAAACAAATAGCCACATAGGGGTTAAGTATTTCACTCAACTCACAAAGCTGTACAAGGTCATTTTCACTCTACCACTAGCAATGCAACGCTACCTTAAGCTTGTCAGAATTCTAAAATCTTCACTACTAATTAGCATGCACAACAAGAATCATAAGGTCTTTTTAGGTAAAAATATCATGATAGATGAAAAATTATTTTTAAATCTAACTTTTTACATTCAAGTGTCTAAAATTCTCAAAAGGTGTTGGATCATAATGAAATTATACTGTTAGCTTATCAAATAAGTTTGTGTGGGCACTTGAGCTCAAACTAAAATTTTGTCATGTTTCCTATATCTTTAAAAATCATTCAATTTGAACTCAAACTACTTATTTGAAGGGTTTTTATAAGATTTCAAATATTCCAAATTATTTTTAAATATTTATTAGTTTTAATCCCTCTATGTTTTTGGTGAGCTTAGAAGTGCTCTAAAGCTCCTAATTATAATTGTTTGCTATGATAATTACAAGTGGTGAGTATTGATAATGTCAAGGCAAACATTACAAGTAAAACTCCTGCAAGGCCCTCTAAAGGGAAGTTCAAAAGGACAACCACAAAAGGTGAAAATTCCAATGAATTGTTGGGAAGTAATGACCCAAACATCTTCCTGAATAATCAACTCACTTCACTAACCATCAACATTAGCAAGTTCTCTTTCCCTCTGTGTTCCATTATTATGATGAACATGCTTGCTCCCTTTCAATAAGACATAATAAAAAACCTTACTAAGGAGAAGGAAGCCATAAGAGATCAAGTGATAGTAGAGGATTAGGTAAGTGATAAATAAATCGATAACCAGAATGCCTTAGCTAAAATGATGGCTAAGAACATCAAAGGAGATTTAAAGCTGGCCAAAAAGAAGGTAGAAGCCTTTGCCAAAGAAATTATGGCTAGTCCAGAACCTAAAATCCCTATTATAATGACAATTAAACAAGTCTATTAGGTTTTTATCATACTCAAGCTAGAAAAGTCACAAAAGATTATGATGGAGAAACCTACTATCCATATGACGCAGTACCTTAAACCTCCCTACACAAGGGCTCACCTAAAAGGGGTGCCTGTGTCACGCATTTTGGTAGACAATGGCTTTGTCATGAATGTACTACTTATGAAGTCACTATGGAAAGTAGGGAAGACTAAATATGACTTGATTCTTATCAATATGACATTGGTGTCCCTTAATAGAGATGAGTTACAGATGGTAAAGGTTCTTCCTATAGAGATCACTATAGGTACCAAGAGCGCTCTGGCTGCTTTCTTTTCATTACCTCAACAGCTCAATGTCATGCCCTTTTAAGGTGGGATTGGATCCACAACAACGAGTATAGTCCCTCATCCTTATACCAGTGCTTGATTATGTGGAAACAAAATGAGGTGAAGGTTGTCTAAGTAGATGATAAACCCTTTCATGCCATGCTAGACTCTATCGATACCAAGTATTACGACCTAAATATAGGGGCATTTAGATTCAGTGGCTTGGCCAAGACTAGGTGACTCAACAATCTCACTAACACCAAGGTAGATTCACCTTTATTAAATCACAAAGAAACTAAGGGTATGGCCCTTATTGCAAGGAAGGTTCCATAGAACTAGTAGAATGAAAGAGCCCACAACTCTCCAAGTTATAGCTGCCGCAACTATCCAAAAGTACAAAGTGCAAGGGACCTTAGATAGTTGACAATATTGGGAGAATCTTAGGTATGCGAGGCCGATATTGTTTATGAAAACTTGTAGGACTATTTAGAACCCATGCAATGAGAAGCCTTATAAGCCACCCCACAACACATAGAAAACATCCCTCCAAAAGTGACAGACCCCTTGGAAGAAGTAAACCTACATAGTATCGAGATAACCTGATTAGTCTATATAACTAGTGTCCTCAAAGCAAACTTGAAGAGTGAGTTGATCAAATTACTGCAAGAATATAAGGATTGTGTTGTCTTGGAGAACAAACAAATGCCTAGTTTATACAAGAAGTTGATGAAGCACCACCTATTGACCAAGACATACCTCATGCCTTTCTAGCATCTAGCTGGACATATGTCCATCTAGATAAAGCTTTAAGTAAATGAAGAGATCAAGAAGCTTGTTGAAGTTGGTTAAATAAAGCTTCAAGTCACATGGAAGAGGTTTACTAGGTGGCACTTTTCTATTGGCTTGTAAATAATTTCAATGTGTGTCAAATTAATCTCATGCTTCATCTACATTTTAATTAGATCTACCCCACCCAATTAAAGAGAAATGGAACCACATAAGTTCAGATTTCCCTCCTTGAAGCTTTGCCTAATTAATGCACACGTGCACATTTTACTTGTCACAAAATACACATAATTCAAGTTAATAAAATATAACATCATAAAATCAAATTAAAGTACAGCTTTGTATTCATATTTAGAAGGAAGAATTTATTAAAAATGTCCAAGTAATGGGTTTACAAATTATACAAAATTCTCACAAATGCAATCCCAAAATTAGGTCAAATGAACACATTCAAGAAAGTCAATAGAAAGTGTTAACTTTTATTTAATTATTCCCAAACTAAAATGAATTTATAATAATTTGACTACTCTTCTTATGCACTTAAAATACATTTTGGCAATTTTTCTTGTACATTTTCTCAAAAGTTCTTTCTTTTACTTTTCTCTATTTTTCTTTCCTTTTTCTTTTCTATTTCTGTTTCTTCCTTTTTTTTATTTTTGCTCCTTTATTCTATTCTTTTTTTATATATTTTTCCTTTCTTCTTCTCTCTCTTTTTCTTTCTTTTTCTTCTTTTCAACTCCAAGTGAATCTAACAATTTAGAATGATAACAACATCTCATAACGGTGTAGCAGCAATTAAGCATTAGAGCATGTAACCAAGCGCCATGCATGAATTGCACGCTAGAATGACAAGAAGGCACGTGCATTTCTAAATGAAAGTGATAAGATTCCAGATAATATTCCCATGAAGACTTATCCAAGAAGAAAGCGTCAAAAGATAAATTTAGATTGATTTCATTATTTATTTTGCTCAGTATTTGATATTTCTTTAGATTTAGTATTTTATTTAGTCAGATTTTATTCTTTAAATTTTATTTAGATCTAGTAGTTTATCTATTTAGATTTTATTCAGTATTTTAGATTATAGGAGATATTATTTAGTTATTTAGTTATTTTAGATTATAGGAGATATTATTTAGTTATCTAGATTTTATCCATTATTTTAGATTGTATTTAGCATTATAAATATGACTAGCAACTTAGAAGCTATCATATCAGTTTATCAATAAAATAGTCTTTTAAACCCTTTGGAGATTCTCCTGAGCGTGGCTATTAAGAGAAATATAGAACGAGATTCTTGTTCTATATCATCCTAATAGAGTTATTCTTATTTTAGTTATTCTGAGCACCTATCAATTTGGCATCAGAGCCATGGTTACCACACGTACTGGCCAAGAAACCAACCCTTCTGACAATTCATCCAACGATGACCCAGAAAATCCAAATTCACTTATGTCAGATCATTTGGCCAAAATCGCGCAACAACTCGAAACTCTTGATTTATTAAAAGAGAAGGTAGAAGCACTCGAAGCCTCAGCAATCAATAAAAACAAGAAACCTGGAGAAGCACGCCGCAGGCACTATTATGAAGATGAAGAGAGCGAAGACGAGCAAGAAAATCACAGGCGCACCAAATTTCATCGCACCAAAATTGAATTCCCAAAGTTTAGTGGAGGTGATCCACGGGGATGGATCTTAAAGGCTGAGAAGTACTTTAAGTATTACAACACACCTGAAGAAGAGAAGGTGGACGTAGCCTCATTGGCACTGGAGGGTGACGCACTAGAACTGTTCGCATGGATCAGTCATGAACGAACACTCAACTACTGGGACGAGCTCGTGACAGCATTCCAAGAGAATTTCGAACCACTTGAATACCAAAATCCGGATGAATTTCTTTGCAGCATTAGGCAAGAAGGTTCAGTTCAGGAATATCGCACAGAGTTCGCCAAACGATCGTCGAGAGTCAAGAATTGGCCGGAGCACTGCTTGCTCGGCGTTTTTTTGAATGGGTTAAAAGAAGAATTACGATCAGATGTCAGAATCCATAAACCACGATCAGTTTACAGAGCAGTAAGTCTGGCTTTGGAGATCGAAAGCAAAACGCAGCTTACCCGGACGAGACCCAGCTTGATCCAGACCCAAACCCGTTATCCTAACCCGAGCACACCTGGGGCACGTGACCCAAAATACACTGAAGTTACCTTCTCGACGTCTTCGCAGAGGACATCAATGCCATCGAGACCCAAATCAGCCAGCGTAGTGTCGACCAAAAACTCCTCCATGGATTTCGAACACCAACGCAGGAGAGACAAGGGGCTGTGCTTCCGATGTGGTGACCTCTTTCGGCCTGGGCACCGCTGCCGGGGATCCTTCTCCCTCATGGAGATTACAGAGGAAGGCGATGAGGTTGCCCTTCCTCTTGAAGATGGTGAACCCGAGGAAATAAGGATAGAAGGGGCAGAAATTTCATTAAATGCTATACTGGGTAGCAACACAGGGTCAGCTATGAAACTTAAAGGCACGTTGCTTACAAGAGAAGTGCTATTATTAGTAGACAGTGGGTCTACTCATAATTTTATATCAGACTCATTGGTACAAGAACTGCGTCTTCCTACTCATTATATTTCTGCATTTGGAGTCCAAATTGGGGATAGCAGTATTGTACGGTGCAATCGAGTATGCAAAGATGTGAGAGTTAAGCTCACGGAACTGACTATTAAGGAAGATTTTTTCCCTTTTTCCTTGGGAGGAGCCGATCTGGTGCTGGGCATTAAGTGGCTAGCATCTCTGAATACAGTGCAAGCCAACTGGAATGAACTCTTTATGATTTTTTGGTTGAATGGCAAGCGGTATAAATTACAAGGAGTCCCTAATGCTACTAGTGGTGCTCAATTTAATTCAATGCAACAAATAGAAGCTTCTGCTAACTCTACACCTCTTCAATGTTTCAATCCAGAATCTTTAATTGCAGAATTTCCATCTGTATTTGAAGAACCTTCAAACTTACCACCCTTTAGAAATCACTCACATGCCATTCCCCTACTGCCAGGGGCCAACCCTCCCAATTTACGATCCTACAGGTATCCATATTATCAAAAGGCTGAGATTGAAAAGCAAGTTGAGGAGTTACTTAAAAAGGGGTTTATTCAGCCTAGCTCAAGTCCATTTGCCAGTCCAGTTTTATTGGTCGCAAAGAAAGATGGTTCGTGGCAATTCTGTGTTGACTATCGGAAATTAAATGCCATTACAATCCCAGACAAGTATCCAATTCCCAACATTGATGAGTTAATAGATGAATTACACGGGGCAATCTATTTTTCCAAATTGGATTTACGTTCTGGATACCACCAAATCAGGATGCTACCCGAGGATATTTACAAAACAGCATTTCGTACTCATTCAGGGCATTATGAATTCACAGTTATGCCTTTCGGCTTAACCAATGCCCCAGCGACTTTTCAAGCAGCTATGAACGACTTATTTTGTCCTTATTTGAGAAAATTTGTGCTGGTCTTCTTTGATGATATCTTAATATATAGTCCCTCTTTTCAACAGCACCGAGCTCACTTGCGTATCATCTTGCAAACCCTACAGGAAAATGCATTTTGTGTCAATTTGAAAAAATGCTTTATGGGAAAACCAAAAGTTCCCTTTTTAGGGCACCAAATTTCTGCCCAGGGAGTTGAAGTTGAGACTGAAAAGGTGGAGGCAGTACGAGAATGGCCTATTCCTAACAATGTAAAGGAGTTACGTGGGTTTTTAGGCCTTGCAGGATATTACCGGCGTTTTATGAGGAATTTTGGGATTATCGCGCGACCCCTTACTGAATTGACTAAGAAGGATGCCTTCTTATGGTCTGAACTAGCTCAAAAGGCCTTTGACAACCTTAAAGGTGCACTGGTGAGGGCACCCGTCTTACAGTTGCCTAATTTTGAGGAGAACTTTACAGTTGAATGCGATGCATCTACAGAAGGGATTGGAGCTATACTTATGCAAAACAACCATCCCATTGCTTACTTTAGTAAAGGGTTCTCTTTCTCTAACCGCTTCAAGTCCACTTACAATCGTGAACTCCTAGCTCTAGTGCTTGCAGTACAAAAATGGCGCCATTACCTCCTAGGGAGGCACTTTGTCAAAACGGATCATGCTAGCCTTCAATATCTATTACAACAACGAATTACTACTAACACTCAACAGAGGTTGATCATCAAGCTCTTACCCTTTAATTTTACTATCATCTACAAGGCAGGAGTAGAAAATAAAAGGGCAGACGCATTGTCAAGACGTCCACAACATACAGATTTTTTTCAATTAGCCGTACCTTTTGCTTCTGAGTTGGATAATCTCTCCCTTGAGTTGGCATCGGATCCCTTCACTAACGAAATAATGCAGGCTTTGCAGAAAGATCCGTCATCCCGACCTAGATTTCACCTGGTTAATCAAAAACTTTTCTATGACAACCGAGTAGTCATTCCTTATTCATCACAATTGCGACCAAAATTACTAGCAGAAGCCCATTCGACTACTATTGGGGGACATGGCAGCTTTCTTAAAACATTTAAACGCCTTTCGGAGAATTTCTATTGGCCCGCAATGAAAGCAGATGTGAAGGCCTATGTGCGACATTGTGCCACTTGTCAGCAAAATAAGTACCAAACGTTGGCACCAGCCGGACTTCAACCTTTACCTATACCCTCGCAAATTTGGGAGGACGTTTCACTAGATTTTATCACAGGTCTTCCAAAGTCTGGCAGTTTTGAGGTCATCTTAGTAGTAGTGGATCGGTTGAGTAAGTATGCCCATTTTCTTGCTCTCGCGCACCCTTATACTGCTAAGAAGGTGGCCACAATCTTTTGTGAGGAAATTATCCGACTACATGGGGTACCTCGCTCAATCATCTCTGATAGGGACCCTATCTTCATGAGTTCCTTCTGGGAAGAATTATTTAGATTGAGCCAGACTAAGTTAAAGATGAGTACTGCCTACCATCCCCAAACAAATGGTCAAACAGAGGTAGTCAACCGCAGTTTGGAAGCCTATCTGCGATGTTTTGCACATGAGCAACCCAAGTCTTGGCACAAATTTCTTTGCTGGGCTGAACACTCGTACAACACAAGTCATCATACATCAACCAACCATTCTCCTTTCAAGTTGGTTTATGGGCGAGATCCTCCTCCCCTACTTCCTTATATAAAGGGTGAAACACCTATGGCTGAACTAGAAGAACAACTAGAGACCAGAGATGCAATGCTCAAGCTTCTGAGGGACGATTTACGCAAGGTTCAAGATCGAATGAAGGCTTATGCTGACAAGCATCGACGGGAAGTTGAGTATAATATTGGCGATGTTGTGTGGCTACGAGTACAGCCTTTTCGCCAACAATCGCTTACCAAGCGAAAGTTTGAAAAATTATCACCTCGCTTCTTTGGCCCGTACAAGATTCTTCGTAGGATTGGCAAAGTGGCTTATGAATTGGAACTTCCGGCAGAGGCTCGTATTCACCCTATCTTCCATGTCTCTCTTTTGCGCCAGGCTACAGGGATAGATCCACCACTCACACCCGCCCCCTTACCGCTTTCTGCTGATTTTGAGTTACATGTAAAGCCTCACCGAATCTTAGATCACCGATGGACTCGTCATCAGTCGCTTGAACTATTAGTAGAATGGCATGACCGACCTGTGGAAGAAGCCAGCTGGGAGGACTACGATCTCTTGCACACTCAATTTCCCTCCTTTCCACTTGAGGACAAGTTGAGTTTTCAAGGGGAGGGTAATGATAAGATTCCAGATAATATTCCCATGAAGACTTATCCAAGAAGAAAGCGTCAAAAGATAAATTAGATTGATTTCATTATTTATTTTGCTCAGTATTTGATATTTCTTTAGATTTAGTATTTTATTTAGTCAGATTTTATTCTTTAGATTTTATTTAGATTTAGTAGTTTATCTATTTAGATTTTATTCAGTATTTTAGATTATAGGAGATATTATTTAGTTATTTAGTTATTTTAGATTATAGGAGATATTATTTAGTTATCTAGATTTTATCCATTATTTTAGATTGTATTTAGCATTATAAATATGACTAGCAACTTAGAAGCTATCATATCAGTTTATCAATAAAATAGTCTTTTAAACCCTTTGGAGATTCTTCTGAGCGTGGCTATTAAGAGAAATATAGAACGAGATTCTTGTTCTATATCATCCTAATAGAGTTATTCTTATTTTAATTATTCTGAGCACCTATCAGAAAGTAAGCCATGTATCTACAACGTAATGGAATCATGTCTAGTTGCATCTATAATGAAATTCGAATGGAATGTGGAATGGAATGGAATAGAAATAGTCAAGCTTAAAAGGTTGGCAAAAGATATAATATTCAAGTTGGCCTTTTAAGTGAGGCTGGCTATTTTTAATGGATGCCTGAATCATTTTCCAATTGAAACATGCAAGATGTAGCCTTGACAAGAATAAAGACAAGTTCTAGAGGGCTAACTAAGACAAGTGGCATCACACAGAATTTAATGAAGAATAGGCATGAAGGTTCAAAATTTCTTCCAACTAGCTATGCTTTCCATCAATTTCAAAGCAAGCTAGACAGAGAATCCAATCATATTTTTGTGCAAGTGAAGTGTCAAATGTCTCATATTCAGTTTCCATGATGAATTTCCTTAAGCTTGGCAACTTATACTCAAAACAAAGATTTTTTTTTTTATTTTGATTTTCTAAAACCCTTTCAACACTATTTATAAAAAAATCCAAAATTTTTGAAAATTGGCCAACCCAACAAAATCATGCAAAAATATGCAAAAGATGAATGCAACCTAAAGATAAAACCAAAAATATAAAATGCAATGGTAACCCCCTAAACAAAAACACACGCTTAAACTTGGCATTGCCCTCAATGCCTCAGACTAAGGAAGAAGACAAAGAAGTCAAAAGACCCAAGAGGCCAAGAATAAGGGTGGAAAAAACAATGACAATGCAAATGCATGAATACAGGACTTAAATGCAAAACTAAATGCTAATGAAGTAGGGTTGCAGCTCCCCCCACACTTGAACAACACTATAAATCTAGGTAGTTTTAGCAAATAACTAAGGAACATGTAAAGTAAAAGTGAGGGAAAGAATACAACCAGATGGAGATGTCATGGAGGATCCAATTCATAGAGTTGTTCTAGCAGAGATATGGTGCTAGAATAGCTAGTACCTACCAAAGTGGCATCCAATATTTCAATCAAATTAAATCAAATATTTTAAAGTGAAAGGCACTACTACAAAAGTAGCTTATAGGAGCAATTATTTTTTGCCTATGGAAGAGCTTCAATGCTCCTGTACGGGTAACCTATAAAACCGACAAGAGCACTTCTATAGTGTAAGAAAATAAAAATCATCTTTTTCATACCAAATTTTTCCTGAAAGCATACTATGCCCACAATTAAAAGCATATTAGAGGCTATTAATATAAAAAAATAATCACGAATGATTTTATAAATTTGAGTCATAATCTCAAGATGGATTCAAATAGATATATACTATACGCACATCATTCTATATAAAGCACAATAGATACAAACAATTCTAGCACCTAACTCTTCTAGCTCCACAGTTCTAAGTTGATACTACAGTGCTGAAATAACAACAACAACAACAACAACAAGCCTTTATCCCACTAGGTGGGGTCGGCTACATGGATTGCAAGACGCCATTGTGCTCTATCATTTATTAAGCTTTTAGAAATATTATTAATTAAGAGATCACGTTCAACAACTTCCAAGAGTGTTCTCTTAGGCCTTCCTCTACCTCTCTTAATCGGACTCAAAGTTATATGTTCCACTCTTCTCACTGGTGCCTCCCTTGGTCTTCTTTGTACATGCCCAAACCATCTCAACCGATTTTCTACCATTTTTTCCTCAATAGGTGCCACCCTCACTTTTTCACGTATGTGCTCATTTCGAATTTTATCTTTACGTGTATGTCCGCACATCCATCGTAACATTCTCATCTCTGCTACTCCAACTTTATGCTCTTGCTGTCCCGTTAGAGCCCAGCATTCACTACTATATAACATTGCCGGTCTGATAGCAGTACGATAAAACTTTCCTTTAAGTTTATTAGGCACCTTACGGTCACAAATAACTCCTTTAGCTTTTCTCCAATTAAACCACCCAGCTTGAATTCTATGTGAAATATCTCCACTGATTTCGCCATCATTTTGGATAATGGCTCCCAAATATCTAAACTTTTCCACTTGAGGTATAATTTGATCTCCCAATTTCACTTCCAAATTATTTTCGAATAGTCCTTTATCAAATTTACAATATAAATATTCCGTCTTACTTCTACTCAGACGAAAACCTTTCGACTCCAATGTCCTCCTCCATAACTCAAGTTTGCAATTAACCTCTTCTCTTGTCTCTGCTATAAGAACTATATCATCCGCGAAGAGCATACATTTCGGGATTTCCTCTTGAATATGTTCCGTCAAAACATTTAAAATCAAGTTGAACAAATAAGGACTCAGAGATGATCCCTGATGTAGCCCAATCTTTATAGGAAAATCCTTTGTTTGACCACTAGGCGTTCTTATACTAGTTTTTACCCCCTCATACATATCTTGTATGGCTTTAATATAAGCAATCCGTACTCCCTTTTTTTCCAACGCTTTCCAAAGCACTTCTCTTGGTATACGGTCATAAGCTTTTTCCAAATCAATAAAAACCATGTGTAGATCTTTATCTTTACAACGATACTTTTCCATTAATCCCCTTAGTAGATAAATCGCCTCTGTAGTTGATCTACCTGGCATAAAACCAAATTGATTCTCAGAAATACTTGTCTCCAATCTCAACCTGTGCTCAATTACTTTCTCCCACAATTTCATTGTGTGGCTCATGAGTTTAATCCCTCTATAGTTAGTACAATTCTGAATATCTCCTTTATTTTTATAAATAGGAATTAATGTACTTCTCCTCCACTCATCAGGCATTTTCTTGGACCGTAAAATCACATTAAATAACTTAGTTAACCATCTCACCCCTTCTTCACCTAAACATTTCCACGCTTCGATAGATATACAATCAGGTCCGTTAGCTCTACCATTTGCCATTTTCTTAAGAGCTTCCTTTACCTCCTTATCACGTATTTTCGATAGAATGACAAATTTTGTTCTCCTTCACCAGTTACTAAATCCTCCAAGTTACTAGATGAATCCTCTCCATCATTGAAAAGTTTAGAAAAATAAGTCTCCCATCTATTTTTAATTTCATCATCTGTAACTAAAATTCTTCCCTCTTCATCCTTAATACACCTTACCTGTTCTAGATCTCTTGATTTTCTTTCCCTACTCTTGGCAATCTTATAAATATTTTGCTCTCCTTCCTTCGTCTCAAGGTTCTTATAAAATTCTTCAAAAGCTTTAGAACGAGCTTCACCCACAGCTCTCTTAGTTTCCTTCTTAGCCATACGGTACCTCTCCCAATTTTCCTCATTGTTACACAAATGTATGGCTTTAAAACAGTTCTTCTTATACTTGATTTTGTCCTGTACACTATTATTCCACCACCAAGACTCCTTATCTCTCGGACCAAGACCTTTCGATTCTCCCAAAACTACTTTTGCAACCTCCCGTATCTTTTTAGCCATATCCTCCCATATGATGTTAGCACTTCCCTGAGAATCCCAAATTCCTTTATCCAAAAGATTTCGCTTGAAAATATCTTGCTTCTCACCTTTTAATTGCCACCACCTAATCCTTGGTGTTACTACTTGTCGACGTTTTTGGATTTTACTCATAATACACACATCAAGGACTAGGACCCTATGTTGTGTCGTTACAGCATCTCCAGGGATCACCTTACAATTTTTACAAAGTTTTCTATCTGTGTTCCTAACCAAAAGAAAATCAATCTGCGACCTTGAGGCTCCACTTTTGTAGGTGATGAGATGCTCATCTCTCTTCTTGAAACAAGTGTTGGCAATCTTAAAATCATACGCCAATGAGAAATCAAGAAGAGTTTGCCCTTCATTGTTTAGCTCTCCAAAACCAAAACCACCATGCACCCTCGCATACTGACCAGCTTCCCTCCCGACATGCCCATTAAAGTCTCCTCCAATAAAAATCTTTTCACTCTGTGGTATGTGTCGAATCAACCCCTCCAGATCCTCCCAAAATAATTCCTTAAGACTGGCTTCTGTCCCGACTTGCGGCGCATAAGCGCTAACAATATTAACAGTCTCACGTCCAATTATCATTTTTAAAGAAATAATTCTGTCTCCAATTCTGCTAACTTCTACAACGTTCTTCTTCCACTCCTTATCTATAATGATGCCTACTCCATTGCGTGCACTTACTTTTCCTGTATACCAAAGTTTGAAACCTTGAATATCCTTAGCTTCTTCTCCACGCCATTTTGTTTCTTGCAAGCAAAGGATATTGATTTTCCTTTGAATCATAACCCCTACAACCTCTACAGATTTACAATTTAATGTCCCAACATTCCAAGTACCAAATCTAATTTTGCTCTTATGGACTAACTTCTTTAGCCGCGTGCGTCCAGAATGACGCGGTAGCCCTTGCTCATTTAACACTACATCCGGGCGCCGATGCAGCGGCTCTAACTCACTTATCACTGTACTCGAGCCATGCAGCGCGTTACTTACGGGCAACGACCTAGCATTAACATTATAACGTCTATTGTCCATGTTCATGATAGATTCAACAAATTTTTACATTGGCTGTTGATGGCCTAACACAACCCTCCTCCTTTACCCGGGCTTGGGACCGGCTATAAACATAGGCGGAGTTACAGTGCTGAAATAAATTAACAAGAAATAGATATATACATATATTTCAAGGATATATTTGAAAAAAAGGATAATACACGAGGGGAGAAAGGAAAGGAGCTCATGTAACAATAGTATATTCCCTAGAGCCCAAAACTCCATCAGTTAATAATGACTTTAATAAAAGAAATAAGCTATTACACATACTTGAAGAGAGTTAATTGATGAAGATGATTGAGACAAAGCCACTGAATAGTTAGAACTACTTTGGATAGAGATGTAACCTACATATTAAAATTGTAACTCACGATAGTTCCTAGGATTCAAAATAGTTCCAACAAGTTTGGTTCCTCAAGATCACAATAATATTTAACAAAAATGTCAACAGTAACCATCAGCAAATCCTTGCTTACTTTCTCTAATATAGCCACACTTGATTAGATAAATAATTAGAAAAGGAATGGCAAACAATATATTGACAACCCCATCATCCGTAAAATCTACAATCTACATTCACATTGAAATCAAATTAAGATTCACCCCTAAGACCAAAGTACATGGCAAGTCCAATAAGCTCACGATCAAATGCCAAGTTCATTCCACACATGGGGAATAGAGTTCCCTTTGGTATGTCAAAACCGCATCCACATACCTTAAAACCATAGTGATAATACTCAAACTTAAACTCAAGCAATATATTAGTGTTTATAGCCAAATTTCAAGAGTCTAAACTCTTGCACTTACCCATTGTTCCTCTCAATAGGCTTCACAAGCTGTGTAGGTGCATCATAATCTGGAATGTTAAGCCACAGGCCATGAGAAACAACAGTTGGAACACCTTCACAGAGACTGAAATGGTAGCCACGAACAAAATCTTCAAGGACTCACAGTAAGGATCATTTAGGGTGTTGAAAAACAAGGGAGTGGATGGATTGAGAATGTTCTTGATATGCTGTTCAACTGCATTGACCTTCTTTCCAGACGGATTGCTAGCAACATAACCCATAAAAGCAATAACAAAATACATTAGAAGTATTGTAGAAATATAAATACTCAGACTTTAAGTAACAAATGCAATCGCAAGTATAATAAATTAACGAAATTCTCACACATTACAAAATATGCTACACACAAGTAATAATACTAATGTCAATAGAAAATCCGGCTCCTGGATCACAGAATTCCATTAGATGGAACTAACGGAATCCCTTATTTAACAATACAAAAAGAAAACAGAACAAGAATTCCAATCATTCAATTCCAAAATGAATGTAGAGATGCAAGCTGATGAAAGAGAAGAAAATGAATAGCTTGATCATCTGTCATTCTAAAAGACATTGATACCAAGAGTGGTGGGTCCTCCTAGAATGTGGATCCCACTATATCTTATACACACGACATGTTTGTTTCAAATGAAATCAACTAATTTATATTAATTGAATAATTTTTAGTTTTCTTTTATTTTGAGGCAACTGCTGCAGCTCCTTTAAGCTTTAGCTATCAATGGACTTAGTCCATTTCTAAACTCACTACACTTGTACACCATTTTGGAATGATACTTTGGATCTCTAAAAATATTAAAAGCTACACCATTTTTATATTTTCGAAAACACTCTTAAAAAAATATTTTGAACTTCTTAAAATATTAATTACGATATTTTAGAATTTTAGAAAATAACTATAATTTTTAATATTACATTTATTTTTATTTATAACTCACTCTTAACATACTTAAAAAAAAAACTCCAAACTCATTATTTTTAAAAAAATTTAATAAATTTTTAATTTTGTTCTTATTAAATATGCATAATTACCATCATACTTTCTTTCACTAACATTTAATAAAATTAAAAAAAAAAACTTGTAATAAAAATTCAACGACATGATTTATAGATTGGACAACAAAATTTTATTTCTATCTCATAAATAAGATTGGAGAGTAGCCTTTAATTCAAATATTAAATAATTAATATTTACTAGTCAAATATTCACATTTACAAGTAGAATTACATCATTTACAAGTTAAATTTAACAGTTTAGTGTTTACAACTCAAACTTTCATCCATTAAATTAAATTTAATGTTACAAGTCACACTTTTTTTCTAATTACCCTCAAGTCTCATGACACCTATCAATATTAATATTAAATGAAATTAAGGGAACTTATTTATATTTAATTTAATTCTGTTACCTGTTGCCTATGGATAATCTTCCCTGAAAAAAAAAAAATACACCCCAAAAAAATCAATCAAGAATCAACTCATGGGTGACAATATTTTCTTCCTTTACATTTTTTGGGACCCAACAAAGACATGTAAAACAATGTTCGCAACAATACAAACAAAATTGTAGGTCTTAATAATGAAGACAAATTCCACAGTAAGTCTGTGAATACAGAGACAATTTTTAGAAAAATAAAAACGAAAGACAAAATTCAAAAATGAAAGACAACAAAATCACCAGAGATTTCACTGCTGTACACAGAAATTTTATCACATAAATTGAACAGTGCGAACGGATTACATCTAAGGCCAGAAGCCAAGCAATCACAATACAAGAACAAGAACAATATATCCAGAATCAAAGGCATGACAAATCGCACGAGAGACAAAAATAAGAACTCACAAAGCAGTCATCGTCGATAGTGTACCACCGGAAGGGGTCCTTGAAGGAGAGGCAGGAAGCCTTAAGACCAAGAATCCGATTGATGTCATTGCGATTGTACCACTTTTTCTTTTTCTTTCTTTCCTTGTAACTTTCCTGTGATCGAAACCCCCAGTTCTTAAATTTCGATCTAACGAATGTACAAGATCAATCACAGTCCATGAAATTTCTCTCCAACACTTTTTTTTTTCTCTTTTTTTTATTAAAAGATTCAGATATCTTTTAATCAGTAAACAAACACATCTCAAAAGGAGGAAGAATTGACCAAAACATAGTCCTCCACTTCGACAAGATGCTCCATGCTCAACACAATAGGAGACGAAGCGATTCCTCCTCTGCCATTCAAGGAAAATCAAAGGCACATGAACACGCACATTGAGCAGCTCTGTAGTAGATAAAGATTCTTGACTACCGAAGATGATTGAAACATTTTAATGTATCGATGGAATCGCAGAAGGGAGACGTACACGGGACTTGTCAGACCGAACAGCTTCGGTCACTAGTGCAGGAAGAAGAAACGACGCCGAGGAGGACTGGAAGACGCACGGACACGAGCGGCGGCCGTGCAAGCGATGGACCAAGCTAGAAGATGAATTGACGACACAAATCGAAGAGTAGATCATCGCAGCCAACGGGATTTGAACATGCTGTGACGCAACTCAATCTGGCCAGAAATAGGTGGCAGGGACTGCGAAATTAAACACGGCAGAAATTGATCGGAGCGACGGATGGGAACACGGAGCCGAACAGAGGTTAGATCTGCCTTTCCCAACTGGGAGAGAGCTTTCCAAGCTTGGATAGGGGAAGGGAACCTATTAAGGGAATTCGAAACGACGAAGTGGGGGTCTGGCGTCAAGTTTTGGCAAGAGTTAAATTAAAAAATATATATATATATATAAAACATCAATTAATAAAAAGAAATTAGCCTGTAATATATCAGTCTACAATAATTCTAATCGGATTGGGAGGAGTGAAGAGTTCTTTGTCATGAGAGATATTAAATGAAACAGAAGCGAAATAGTTAATAATTAATACTTAATAAATTAACAATTAACAATTAACAAATTAACAATTAACAAATTAACAAATATCAAAATATCTTGTACCAGTAAAAAGAGATATTTAAAAAAAATGGTAAAATAATTTCTTTCGAGAGCACAAAAAAATTACAAATGTCATATCTTACAAACATTGTGCTATATATAGTTACGTACTTTTTATTTTATAAATTTAAATTTAAATGTTTTCATAATTTGTTCTAAAAAATGTTTTCATAATTAATTTAATGTAAGATATAATTTTATATTTAATTTAATATAATTTAAATTAAGTTTAAATTAAATAATTAATATAATAATACAATATTAAAAAAATATTAATTATTTATACTTATTTTTCATTAATTATTAATTAATATTATACTTTTATTTTATTATTAGTGTAAAAGAGAAAATTATCTCCTAAATTATATGTTTAAAAGTGTCTGTGATCCTGATTCAATTTTTACAATGTTTCTGCAACTTTTAAAATTATACAATATGTCCTTTTCATTATAAAAATTAATTATAACCATTACTTGATTAAAAAATAATAAAAAATAATTTCAAAAATTACAAAAAATGATCAATAAAATTTTTTTTATCATTGTTTCATAATTTTTGGACCTTTATCTATAATTTTTGGATCTTTAATGTAATTTTTGTATCCTTATCTTTAATTTTTTTAAGTCTTTTTTTGTTATTTTATTATCAACCATCAATTAAAATTAACTTTTTTTAATGAAAGAGGTAGAGTACACTATTTTTAAAAGTTGTAAAAAAAAAAAAACATTGCACAAAACATGAATTTAGGGTCTAAATGCTTTTAAACTTCTAGTTTTAGATTTCTAATTTGAGGCTAATTTGATCTTTTATCCTTATTATTATTACTTCTTTTATGTGGAAATGCTCTGGAAGACTCTTTTTAAATTATTATTTCTTGTAAAGCCTTCCAAAGTGCTTTGGTTTGGAAATGTTTTTGCCAAAAACACTCATGTACGTCATTTTTAATAGGGAAGACAATGAAATTAAAATAAATTTGATACAGGTAATGATTAAAACACACATAGCAAGCTACGACTTGGATGAGTTATTATATTATTGTTTTTTAATATATATAAAATATATTATTTAGGTTTGGAGTTAGGTACGGGATAAATTATTAATTTTATATGTATATACATATTAATTTTTACCTATTTCAAATTCAAATCCCATCTATCTAGATGGCTTTCGAAAACTTTGATTGATGTTTGGAAAATTAAGCTTCATACAATTGAGTATTACACACACACACATTTGAATTCAAATTATAATCTATTTATTTATATTATTATTAGATATTAAAGTTAATTTTTCTATTTGAAATTCAACTATGATCTGTCTTGTTGATGTATTTCTAATGTGGAATGACATCTTAATAATATTATGTATTTAAAGATTTGATGAACTAACATTTTATTTCATGTAATGAAATTATCTTATTTAATTTGAAGATATGCTAACTTGAATTTCAAAGATGGATTCTATTTTAAATTTAATTTGATACTTAAAAATTACTCATAATAATTATTTATACTAAACATAATTAAAATTTTTAAGTAATTTCTTTGTTTTTAATTGATCTCACCTATAAAATATTTTAGTGAGAGGTTACCAGAAAGGTATTAGGACCCATTTGTTTAAGATTAAAAAATAAGTGATTTTTTTTTTGGAGATTTTAGGTTTTTATAAAAAAAGATTTATCTGTTAGAAATTTTATAAAAGCATACATTATTTATGATTAATTACCATAATAAAAAAAGTAATTATTAGTTAATTATTTTAAATTTTATGGTATCTTCCTAATTTTTTTTATAAAAATAAGTAAGTTATTATATTATTTTAAAATTTTATAATATTTCTATGGATCCTACCTCTTTAAAAACACTCTTTCTCATCTATACATTAAATTATTTACAAAAGCTATTCAAAGTAACTTTTTAAAATAATCATAAATCAATTTTTTATCTTTAATTATTTTTAAAATTTTAAAAAAAATATAACAAGACTCACAAAACAAATTTTGTGCCAAAACAAAAAGTGATTTTTTTAATAAAATAAGCTAAAACAAATGGGGCCTAAATTGACTAAGCAACATAATATTTAAATTAATCTCACACAAGAATTATCTATAGATTTAATATTTCTTATTACTCACAAGTATCTTCCTATTAGAGATAATCCTATTTGAGGCACAGTTGATACTAAATACGGGCACTTTTCTAGTGACTAAGTAATGATTACAAAATATCATTAAAAATATTTTGATTGTTTCTTTAATTTTAATATCATTAAAAATATTCCATTTAAGATTCTAAAATGCATAATTATATTAATTAAAAATCACATAAAAAATTAAATTTATTAATTTTCCTCCATAATATTTTTATCTTCTGTCTTCTATTTCTATGAGTATAGTTTCTTCCCTGAGGCTTCCTTTTTAGCTTTGTAACTTCTGGTGTGTTTTCTATATCTTAAACATGATTCTATATTCTACAACTATATAGGTCGTGCCCTTTTTCCAGGTTCTTTATACCTATTTTCATTACTAATGCTTCTCTACATTTCATCTTATCATCTTTTTAGTCTTGTACTCTAGTTTAAGTTTAGAAACAATCAAAATAGATTGGTCATTCGAACAAGTTTGATCGTATAATTTCTACCATAGACTTTGAAAATCTTTTCCTGTCTTCTATTTGTTAGGCGTATAAATATAGGCTCGTCTAATGTAACATCCTAAAACTTTAAATCTAGAAAAATGGATTAATTAAGGGATATAAATTAGTTAAAAATATAATTAATTTATTTAATTATGTTTTTGGGTGGCTAATTGGATTTTTGGGTCATATTTGGCTTTAAATTGAAATAGGATGAAAGTCGGATCAAGTCGGAGGCATTGGGGGGAGCAAAATTAAGTTGTTGCTCGCTGCACCGTGAGCTGCAACTTGCGTGGTGCGCGCTGTGGCGCACGGCACGGTAGGCAACTTAAATTTTCGGGAATCATTAGAAATGGACAGTTTTTAGGGTTTGAAAACCTAGAGCACGAAGGGGGCAACTTTGGGCACTGCTAGGGCATCAATTTGGAAGGATTTTGAAGATCATTTGAGTCTCCAAACTTTTGGGTAAGTTTCCTACCCTCTCCTCTACCTTTTCATCTCATTTTCCATGGGATTTAGAAGAGTGAGAATTTGGTCTGATTGGATTAAGCCATGAGTCAATGTTTTGAATGTTTCTATTAACTCTAAATATTTAATTTAGGTTTATTGATCTTAAATATGTGGTAATAGGAAGCTACTTTCTTATTTAGTGAAAGTTGGTTCAAGCCCTCACTTGATCATAGGGTGTTGAAGTGTGATAAGTTGAGATATTGAGTTTATGTTGTGATAGAGTTAGAAAGAGACTTGAAGGGATGATGTGAACAAATTCTAATCTTGATAAGTCTATTTGTTAAGAATTTGAGTGAGAAGTGGGAGAATTGGGAGGTTATTATTAGCTAATGGTGCTTGTGTTAATTAAAAATTAACATATGGTACTTGTTGATGTAGATTGTGGTGTGGGAAGACTTACCTTGACACAAGAAGAAATTTAGTACCACGGGGTAACCCTTTTAGTAACAAAAGGGTTGAGGTAACTAGATAATTTGCATTGTTTATTACCTTGTATAAGTTATTCTCAAGTTGCTTTTTTATGAATTGTGAGTATATGTATAAATTCCTTAAAGGTTAACTTTTTAGAAAATGAGTGGAGTATTGCTTTGTGAAAGTCTATATTTTGAAGTAAATGGTAAGGTTTTGTTATATTTGTTTAGAAAGTTATTATGCTTGTTCAAGTGGAGATATGTAGTGAAATGTGGCATATTAGAGAGTGGGAGGTCACCCTAGTGGAGACAGTGAAGATTAAGTCCCATATGGCATTGCTAACACCTCGGACGCCAGGTGCAACATTTACTCTCCTTAGTGCCCGAAAATGGGTACGGTGTGTTGGAGACTTATTCTCCTTAGTACCTAACAGGGTGTGGAGTTGGAGACTATGCTCCTTAGCATCCGTAGGATGCAGTGTTGGAGTAACGACACCCCAATTACTTTGTAATAGGGGCAACTAGTAGTCCAGAAGTGGTTTAGGACACCTTAGCCGGGTAGTCCTACCATGGATGTTGAGCTTGGGAGCCATACATGTGGTTTGGTTCTATGAAATAGCCTACTAGTTCGGTCAGGAGAGTATTAAAAGAACGGATAGTTAGGGATCATGCATGCAAATTTGTGGTGATCTTATCTGATGTGATCATGTTACTTATTTAATACTTGTTTATAACTTGGCTTGTTAATCAATAATGTAGATTATATTAGTTACTGAGATTTTTATCTCACCCGTGGATTAACATTTTACAGGTGCTACTAGTGAGACTGAGCTAGGGAGGAAATCGGGCAGGGGCTAGCATATCTGCTACACTCTTTGTAAAGCCCGATTTTGGTTTGAGTGGTGTACATAAACTTGTTTTATAATATTATATGTTGCTAACTAGGAATGCATATCATTTTAATTGGTTACACTTGTTTCATAATATGTATTATGTATTTTAGCCTAATATTGTATATAAGGTAAATATGTGGTAATTTTTATGGTGATGAGCTAAATACTAATATAAATGAAGGAATGTTTTTATTTACGTGATGACAATATCTTTGTAGTGTATTATGTGGCAATAGAAGCCAAATAGCATATATGATGTTGATTTGGTATTTTGGTCCATTAGGCAAAATGGCCATCAAGTGGCCAAATTTTGTGTTTAGTATGTTTTTTATGTTTGGTTGGTCACTCAAGTGTATTTGGTCTATTGGACTTGTTCAAGCCTCACAATGGGTTAATGTATAAGTTATAAGTTTTGGGTACTTGGATGGTTGAAAATTTCTTTAAAAAACTGACTTTTGCATTCAAGTATCTAAAATTCTCATACGGTGTTCAGATCGTAATGAAACTTGTACCATTAGTTAGCTTATTGAATAATCTTTGCGTGGGCCTTGAATCACTCCAATCGAACATTAGATGTGAAAATGGTGTGCGTTCGAAGTTCGTCCAGAAAAGCTATCATGATAGCATTGCTGTCATGGACACGCGCGTCACGGGTGCATTTCGCACAGCCACGGTGTACGATATAGCAAGAAAACATGGCATTCTGTGCCACAAGCTGCGGCGCACGGACCACGAGCCGTGACGCATAGACCAAAACACTCAAAAATGACATTTTTGGCCTGTTTTGAAGTGGTTTGCTTCCCTAAAACTTTTCCATGCTTCCAATTGTCTATATAAATTATTAAGTTTGAGCTCAAAACTATCAATTTAAAGGGTTTTTTATAGGATCCCAATATTCCTCAAATTATTTTTAAAAGATTATTAGTTTTAACCCTTGTATATATAATGTGAGATTAGGAGCAAATTTTTGCTCCTAATTAAAATTGGTTGTTGTGATTGTGTAGTGAATTTTGATAATGTCAAGGTGGACATTACATCTAAACCTAAATTGAAGTTAGGTTAATTATAACCTGTATCATTCTTATATGCATCCAATTATATTTATCTCTAAATTTATAGTTGTTTCTTTTGGAATTATATATATATATATATATATTGTCTTTCTTTGTTAATTCCTATCTCTTTTTCTATTGTTTGAGTTCATAAGAGAAATCAAAATTAGTTATTTTGTAAATCTTTTTTTCTTTAAATGTAGGCATTGACCAATTGGTCAACATTTCTTGAAGGGTGATTGTAAGATTTTTTGATTCTCTAAAAATTTGACTATTTCTTATTTTTTCTATATCTTCCTTAGGTTCACTATTTCTATTAGACTATAAGTTCAAGCTTTTTTAAAACTCAATCTCTCTTCCTTACTAGACTCAGATCCTATCATTTTCTAAACCAATCATTTTTCTATCTATACTGAATTTATTCTTCTATTGTTCTTCTTTTTTCTTAAGTTTCACGGGAACAACCACCATCTAATTCAATGAACTTTCACACACTGCCAGGTCTTGGGATCACAAGTTTACCAACATTTCTACCAGAAAAACATTTAAACAGTATAAAATAAAAACAGTTTAAATCGATAAATGAGTAGAATTTAGAAAAACAATTAGGCTCTAATACCATATGTGCGGGAGCAAGATTAAAAACATAAAAACTTGAAAACATAGAGTATTAAACTTTATTAATAAAAAGAGGAGGTACAATGGAAGTGGCAGGAGATGGGGATGGATGAAAGAAATTACAAGTAAAAGGTGAGAGAAATATTGGTTATAAGAGTGAGATAGATGAAAGTAACTCAATAATCATAAGCGTCAAGAGCTTCTGATTTTATAGAGTTTCAAAAGTCCTTGGTTACAAAACTCAAGTTACTTTTCTTACAACGTGGTGGTTGGGTACTTTTAATTTTCACCTTGCAATTCTTTCCTATATGATATCAAGAACCTCTATAGATAACTCTAGTAGAGGATATAAACTT
>NW_026555855.1:0-48177 GCF_029017545.1 Prosopis cineraria | reverse complement strand
TCAAGCATGAACTTTAAATTTCAGTAAGTTGAATAGTTAATAATGTTTGCAAATACTATATATCACCTTTTTTATTTTCAGTACTTGCTCATCAATTCATTCCAGCTGAGAAAGGCCAAGTTTTCCAGTATCAGTATCAATCAATCAGTTTCATTTGGCAGTAATATGTGAAGAATATTGTGTGTGTAAAAATATATTGCTTTGAGTGATTATGAATCATCGGTCTCACTGTGTACTTCTCTTTAATTAGTTTAATTTGTCATCTGTCAATTGTTTTTTTTTGTTAAATAATTCAGAATCAAGACAAAAACTGAAGAGGCAGAAAGAAGACAAACCCTTGAATCATTGATGATAATGGCGTGCCTATTAAGTCATTCTACCTTATTCATTTATTGTTTTTTTTTTTCAATATATATACTACTTCCGTGAAGGCAACAAATTAATGTGTGATGACTTGAGGATATAATAAATTTATAGAAATTTATGTATGTAAAGCTTCAATATTTGACTTCTGTATGTAGATAAAACCTTTTCACGTTTTTTTTTTGACTGAAAAAAAACCTTTTCAAGTTAACAGCAAGCTGCCCCTGACAGGCTGGGGTAATTTTTTTCTAGTATACTTTTAATATTTTACTATTTTTTATAAATAGATATAGAAAAAAAGTCAATTATAAAAATTTAGAAAGTTAGAACAAGTATAAGGCTTACTGGATTAGTCCTAGTCATGATCATTAAGTTCAGTTTTGCAAAACCTATCACAATATAGAAATAGGGCACTTGGACCAAAGTAACAACTTAGCTTATAACTTACTAAGTCAATAAAATTAAATTTACTATTGATGTGAAGATCTTATTGGTAGGCGATTGATAAATAGTTTTATAAGTATTTTAGAATTTGAAGACAGCTCACCTATACTTGTATGTATGTCTATACACACACCACACTCCCTCTATTCTAATTTGTAACACACTTTTTAGAAGTAATTTTTAATTTAAAATGTAGGACACCTTGTAATATTTAAATTACCTTTTTTTTAATTTTATTTTAATTGTTTAATCTAAAGGTATTTAATATAGTTGTATTATTATTAAAGTCAAAAGTAAAAAAAAAATGCATCTTATGTTTTTATGACATTCAGTGGTTGACTCTTTCTCTGGTGCCAATTTCAACATGAATGGATATATCACACGCTCACATTATGTATAAAATCACAAAAATTCAATAAAAGAAAAACTTAGATTACTAGCTAGTTTTATATATTTAAGATCCTTGCTTCTAATTAAATAAAGGCCTTTGAGTTTTTTATGTATTATATATTGTATATAAACTCTTTTATAAATATCATTAATATTTAAAATTTACTTATTTTGATTTAATTGGATAAAAGTATATATTAATATATATTATTAACTATCCAAGTTTTCAAAAAGTAACACATTTATATAAAATGATAACAAATTAGCAATTATGTATTGATAGATGATTGTACAAGGGGAAAATTAATTAACAGAAATTATCAGCTAGAATTTCAATAAAATGCACTATGGAAGTGGGGCAAAACAATATTAGTTATGCTTGGATGGTATTAAGGAAGATTTATTAACAACTGAACTAAACTGTAAGTAACAACACAACCAGTGGTTAATACAGTTTTATTCATTGTCAATAAACCTTACAAAATAATTTCTCTCTGTGTAGGACTTGATTGTATTCTCTCTAAAAAACATTAACAATATTTGGATAGCTAAACAATTCTGTTATTAAATGAAGATATTAGGAATATTAGTTTAAATGTGTCAACAACCATAAATGTAAAATATGATTAATTTATTAGAAATTTTGTAATAAAATAAGATTTATTTCAATCTTCAAACAATATTTGATGTCTAACTCATTCAAAATCCTAAATTATGATCGAGGACATTAAATTAAATTTAAATAACATAGTATGTATAATTCTAACTATTTTCAGTTCAGGTGGTCTTTTTATTATCACATATATAACTACGAGAAATAAAATCCAAAGTGCAGATCAACAACTTATCCACATTTATCTATACTATATGAGTATTTATATTGATTATATATTGATATATCCCTTTGCAATAATTAATCTAGACAATAATTAAAGAAATCAAATTTAAGAGCACCATATCTCTAGTTCAAGTGGTTATACCTATTGCGATTATATTTTCATATTGTATTTTCCGATTTTATATTTGTTATTAGATTATTAGATATTTGATAGATATTAGATTACTAGATTAGATTTTCTTCTTCCCTTCTACATCAAAATTTAAAATCGTTTGGCTATATTGCTGTGTCTTTCTTGGACTTTCTCTGTTCTGACGTTTATAAATCTAAATGAACAGCATGCTTGCCTCTGTCTTCGTATCACACCATTGAGAGATCTCAGCGAATTGAGGAACAACGTCTTTGGCCGCTTTCAATATATACAAGGTACGAAAACCAACGAGCCAACTTGTGGTTACAACAAGTAAATTAGTGGCTGTTTGATCGTGTTTTCTATTATTTTTTTAAAAGTTGTTTTTGTAGTACAATTTTCATAACTGCTTCAAAAGAATTAGAACACGAAACAAGAATATATCTGATTATGTTAATATAACAGTTTTAGAGTTAAGAAAATCTGGTCACAAGGGTAGTCACTGTTAATTAATAGCAGTAACTTATAATAGTGACTGGTCATAACTAACAATAGTTTCTAATAGTCAAATATAGTCTGTTGTTTAAAAATGAAAATGTGATGAGAATAATTTTTTATTACTTATATATATTCTTAATAGATAATTTTCAAGGCACAGTCCATTCATTAAATATAGATACCTTTCTCAACGAGAATTTGAATCATGTGAGGAACTATATCTCCTTCCACTTGACTTAATAATTTAAGAATAGTTTTTCTTTTGGCCAAATGTAAGAATAGCTTTGGAAACATATTAAAATTCAAAACACTTGTCTAAACAAGTTTTTTTTATTCTTTTATTCTTAAAAACATAAAACTGTTTTTTTTAATCAAACAAGCTACATATTTACAGTTTTTTATGTTTGATTTTTATTTTTTATTTTTGTGCAGCCGGTGGAGATTATATATACACACACTATATATAGACATTGAAGCTATGTCTTACCATTTTCCTCTAGAGATATGGGAGAAAATCTTCTATAAATCATCTGTCAAATCACTAGTCAAATGCATTTGTGTCTGCAAAGCTTGGAAATCTCTCATAACCGATCAGTACTTCATAGACTCTCATCTTAAAAATAGCATTGCAAAATCCAACAATGGCAATCACTCTCTCTTTTTTTCACTTTTATTACTTAGAAAAGTCAAGTGACAGGTTTTTTCACTCAATATTAAATTCAGATAATCACTTTTCAACTTTCAAATCCCCTCTGAGTCATGTCATGGACTTGCTCGTGGTTGGCACCAGCAATGGACTAGTATGTTGCGTCGACGGTTCCATAGTATTTGACCCCACTATCATAATCATGAACCCGTCTATTCGAAGATATAATGTGCTTCCGAAACCCAATAATGTCACTTCAACTAGGCTTAAACCGCGTTTCATGGAGAAAAATAGTTTGCTAGGGTTTGGGTTTGACCCCAAGAACAATGATTTTAAGGTTGTCGAACTTGTTTACAAGGCACAAGCTTATCCTGATCCACAAGTTGGTATCTTCTCTCTTGCTTCCAATGAATGGAGAAACATATCGCACGATAAAGCTCTTTCTCTCATTGTTTTCCATTTTCATCCATGGAATGGGATTTAGACGCGAGCAAGTTTGTGTCAAAGGTTACTGCATTGGCTGGTTCGTGCTTCCTACAACAATCGATATTGTCGGTATTTTATGCTAACGTTTGATTTGCTTGAAGAGATATTTGGAAAATTGATGTTACCAAGAGATGAGACATCAAAACCATCTTTTTTTGTATGGAAGCAATGATTCACTTGTTGTGGTTTATGCGACATATTCAGAGTCATTTAGAATATGGGTGATGACAGAATGTGGAGATGCAGATTCGTGGAATCTTAGGTATTGTTTTTCTGCAAACATTATGGAGGCATATCAAGAGTGTTGACTCTCAAGTGTAGTGGGGAAGTAGTTCTACAGAGAAACAATGGTGAGATAGTTTTTGTTAGACCCTACGAAACATGGTAAGTCAGTTGGACATGAGAGAGTTGTTAGTGACTTTTTGGACATGACATTTGTGGACATCATGTTTTGATTATGATAAACACAAGAAAAGCAATAATGTAGTCGTTTTTTTTTTAAAAAAGCAAAAATGTAAGACAGTGATGCTATAGGTCTTTAGACTCTGTCAATAGCAAATATTTTATAATCTGTCTATTTTTTTAGTTTTAATTGTATGTTTAGTATCTGTTTTCATTTCTTTTATACTTATATAAATATAGTTATCATCAACTTCATTCTCTTTAAGATTTTCATATTTGCAAGCTTATGTTTTTTATTCCATCACCAATTGGGGTTTGGGCTCTGGTTATTATAAACAATAGCCTCACGGCCGCGGGTAACTTGGAAATTCCTTTGGTTTTTTGCTTAACGTGATTGTATATTGAGAACTCAAACTTATTTATAACTACAATTTATAACTACACAAGAACACTTATTGCATCCAACTTGGGAACAGTGAGCGTGGGTGAATACAAATTAGTTAATTGTAACATAAAGGAATTTTTTAATGGTAAGTTTTTTCAATTTCTTGAATTGGAAAAGGTTAAATTGTGTCATATATTTGCATTAATTAACAACTCTTTTCTCAAATCATGATTAACTAAGATGAAGTATTTGCTATTGTTGCTTCGTCTCTCTTCTTCCCGTCATTCTTTCGTTAGTGTTGCATACCAAATTGGTTATGATGACTATACTTTTTTTTGAAACAAAGTCAAATTATATTAAAATATAAGAAAACGATCACAAAAAATTAAGCTCCCAAGAAACAACTTCTTAGGGCCCAAACGGAGAGAAACGCATCAGAAAAAGACGCAGACTTGACAAAACAAGTTACAACATACCAAATTCAAAAAAACAGGATACAGAAATATAAACAAAGAAAAAAAAACACACACACAAAGCCCAAGCCAAGCCTTTTCAGTTCATGTAGACAACACTCAAAGAATCCAGCTCCATGTACAATGAATCGATAACATGTTACCGTAATTATCAAATAATCTGCCATAGTGGCATAAGATTTTAAAAACTCATCCTCATGGATCACTTAGAAAAGGGACTTTTCTCAGGAAGACACAAACATCAACAGGACGAAGGAAACAAAGAATCCAACCAGAAGATCCTATTCTGGCCGTAGCAGCTGAATATTCTGAACTTGCAGCAAAAGGTGAAAAATTACATGATGAATATCTAATATACTTAATATATTAATTAGATGGCAATCTAATATACTTAATTATTGAACTAAAATATACCAATCTCCTTCTCTCTTTGTTGAAATTACATGATACTTTTTTAATTTTAAAAAAGAATCGACAGTGAAATTTTTGACCTTCAAATTTACTTCAATTATTGATTTGGTCTTTAAATCGAGTCCTTAAAATTTCATAATCATACACAATTAGCTCTTATGAAATTATTTTCCCTTCAAATAAAAAACAATTGTGTATTTTAGTTCAACTTTAAAAGTTTAATCCAATTTCAATTAAAATTTAGGACTAAAAGTTTTCATTTTCCCTTTTTAAAATTTATCTTTTAGTCCAATTTTATACCTAAACTTTTTTTTTTTTAAATCCTTGCAACTTGTTAGCCGGGTCATCCAATACCTGACCTAGATCTGAATTCAAGCCCGCCTTTTGAAATACTCTACTTTTTCTTTCTTGTCGATTATAAAAATAAGAGTTCCTTAGTTGTATTGTACGTTCAATCAATATATATATACACATATATAATTTCTTATCCTCTCATTCTAATTTTGTCCCTTTTTTCTCAGTTTCTATTATTTATAATATGTTATTGGCAACACGGTGATACGATTACTTTATTCCTCTCTCATATAATTGCATGCTATCCAGTATCTTTAAATTAACTATTGAAAATAGATCAAAGATGTGCCACATATAGGATTATGGGGCACCATTTAATAAAATGAATCTGAAGATATTCACATATATCATCACAATACAAAGTAGCTAGACAGTAAAAATGCTACATTTAAAATAATATATTATTCTTTACTTAAGTTATTTTAACACAGAAAACGTATGTAGCTCTTGGTTTGTTATATCAATATACCTGCTAAAGGGCAAGACTTATGTACTTGACATTATATACTAAATGTACTTGTATATAATCATCAATTCAAAATAAGTAAATTTTAATGTGTTGATTATTAATAACAAAAATAATTAAAAGATACACATGTAAATAATTTATATACACATATGTTAATTTAATTAGAAACAAGTATATAAGTTTTTCCCTTTGCAGAATCAATACGTTAGTTGTTTAATTTTAAATTTTCCTAATTGAATTAAGAAGTCTTAATTTATATATTCATATGAGATTATGATATAAAACAAATCCATCATGATTCTGTTTCTTGTATATCTTTCCTTCCCTTTAATGTTCTCTTCAAGCGTTAGCACTTAGCATGCTGCTTACATATTCGGGAATAAAAAGAAGTGTTCATATCCTTGTGTACATTTCTATCATTAGGATGGTAATTATATTTTAATTTTATTTTCCTTCTCATGATTCTCTTCAATTTTCCTTTCTTTATTGCACTAAATTATACTTAATTTTTTGGTCCATGAACTAAACTGTTGCTCATTTATTTATTGAATGCTAAAGAATATTATTTTTTATAAATTATAAATTTATTCTTATAAGTGTTACCTGATTTCTATTTTTATCTTATCACAGCACAAACATATCAAGCCTAGTCAAACTTTAACCCACAACATTGGAAAAAAATTACTTATCCTAGGCTTTAGATACTAGGATACACCTAGATGCAAATGGTCTAGGCGAGACCATTGAAGAAGCAAATAAAATATCAATCAAAATAAGACAAAAGCAATGATTTTCATACGCTCGCTGCCGCTACGGTTAAAAACTGAATACCTTAATTACAATAAATGACCTACTTGTTCTTTGAAATAGCTAAAAGGAAAAGTATGATCATTAAAAAAAATTATTTTTTTTTAAGAGCTCACTATGAACGGATACATCTGTGCTTATAGGATTTTAAACGTTTGGTTGCTCAGTCATAATTTTTAAATCTTATAAACACATATGAATTCATTCATAAGGAGCTTTTAAAAATTAAATAATTTTTTTTTTTTTACGTTCATACCTTTTCTTTACACACCATTTCAAAGAATAATCGTGTCTTTTTCTCTAACATATTCAACCTTCAACCTTACTGAGACATGGTGACCTTGAAAAATCAGTTCTTTTGCCTTAACTTGATTGGTTGCTTAATTTGTTTATTTAATGGTCTCGCTAACATATAGCAATATTAAATTTTTGGTTATATTTATTATTTTTATAGTTAGGGTTGTTATAACTTTTATTTTTTTATTTTTTTGGCAAATATACTGGATAATATTTCAATCATCATAAATCTGATGATATACATGATAAGTATTTATAGTTTGCCAAAATAACTATAGGGCCCATTTGATTTTGTTACATTCCATTTATCAAAAGTCCTTCCTCACTTTTGAGATGCTAGATATTGTTTGGATAATTATAATAAGTGTAAATAAACTTTTAGACTTTGAAAAAGATAATGGATGTGGATTTGATAAAGTGGGAGCTTTTGAAAAGAACTTTGAAAAAGACATTGAAACTTACTTTATCATCCACCATGCTACTTTTCGATACAATGCAAACCATAGGTCTCTTCATCCCAAAACTTCTCAATAATTTTGTCTTCATATTTTGTGATGGTGGGATCCATAACTTTAGGCATTTTGAAGATAAAAATATAATTAATACTCATGGCTTTTGATAAAAAGATAAATAGAATTTACGATTCTATTAAAGATTAGATTGTATATTATAAATCAAACTGTTAATTATGTAATCATTTAATATTAATGAATGTTGAACTATTTATTATATAATTTTTTTACACTTTATATTTTTTATTCTTATTATTTAACATAATAAATTTTATGTTATTTTAAATTTTTTCCCATTGTTTAAACATTTTTAATAAATTACATTTGTATAACAAAAAATTTCAAAGTAAATCAATATCCTTTTCAGTTATTGTATATTCTAAAGTACATTTTAAAAATATAAATCATCATTAATTTAAATAACTTTTAATTTATGAAATTGACTTTAAAAAAAAAAGTATCCAAATATAAACTTTATTACAATAACTAATTTTTATTAAATTAATTTTTATTAAATTAATTTTTGATAAAGTAAAAATCAAACAAATCGGCATAGATAACTACAAGCCCAACACAAAATAGAAAGTAACGTGATAATAAGTGACATAAGACTTCACTATAGCTTCCCTCCTCAAACGACGGGATCTTCCGTTCCTCCTCCCTTTCGTCTTCCCGGCAATCTTCACATTCCTTGCCCACATACCCAACCTTTTGACATTTTCTTGCAAAAGGTGGATCAAAAGATGGCTCTTGAGATTTACTTGAAGAAGATGGCTCTACTCCATCATTAATGCCTTGTGAGGACCAATAACAGTCTGTGAATGATCTAGGGAAGAGAACCCATAACATGTAAGGCCCTGGCTGCACATCATCCAAATACCAAGGCCTACGACTAGCATCATGTACATCTACAACCTTGCCAAAAATCATATGAGACCTGTCAAGGCTACAATCAGCTCCCAATCATGTTATCACAAAATGAGACCCACGATTATTACAGTCTCTTTTATTCATTGATAGTAGCCCTTCCCTATCTTTAGTGAATTGGAAATATGAGCCATATATGCTATCTCCACCTTCGCATGAGATAGTTTTGGGACTCATTCCCCTTTCAATTTGATGCCGCGTAAGGGGCTTTGTCATGGAATAGCTTAAAAACCATCCTTTTATAGCGCCCTAATCTACACACATTCATATAAAGAAGGGGTGCGGGATCCTCCTCTGCCATTGTCTTGCTTTTGTGAATTACAACTCAGGCCAACAAAACCACTCGGAACGATGCAGAATGGGGCCACGGCAAAGACCAGCACAGGTCTGGGTGACTCGGGGCATATGAGCGACAGTGAAGATAACTTGGGCGATCAAGACGGCAGATAGGTGAAGAACAAGCATAATGGGCATCGGGGATGAGAGATATCCATAAAAAAAAAATAATAATAAACATATATCAATGAATAAAATAATAACACAAAATAAAAGTTATAATAACCATACAGGGGGAATGACATTGAACGCCATAAAATAAAAAATTTATTATAATATAAATCTATCAATTTTGTGTCGAGTATTGTGTTATAAAGACACAAACATGTTATTGTAAAAAACTAAATTTTAACTTGTATTTTTTTGTTAAGACTTCCTTAAAAATTTAACAAGTTAATTAGGCTTGGCTTTTCATAATAACATATGCGTTTTTTCATAACACAATGTTCGATACAAAATTGATAGGCTTTTATTGTAATAATTTTCTTTTTAGGAGCCTTCAATGTCATTCTCTCTAATATAAATATAATCAAAAATTTAATATTGTGCTATGTTACTTGCCTAAACAATTTAAATCTAGGTGAATCTTGGCATTTAAATCCAAGGATAAATAATTTTTCTGAGTGATTTCTATTGCTACGAGCTTGATTAAGTTTGCTTAGGTTTGACTTGTTCGTGCTGTCCTAAAATAAAGATAAATTACGTAACATCCACTAATCCACTAAGAATAAATTTATAATTTAAATAAATGAGTAATATTTAGCCAATTGATCAAACAATTAAATATATAATTAAGTATAAACATGCAATTACCCTTAGCACATGAGGAAAGAAAATTGAAAAGAATTAATGGACAAGAAGTTAAAATAAAAACCAGATAACAGAACATGATACGGTAGCTACGTTTATAAAATAACTTAAGTAAAAATAATAGAAACCTAAATATTTTTTAGGATCTCCTTTTGTATCCTTGTTGAATAGTTTTAAAATTCACTATATATCTTATGTAAATAACTTTAAAATCCATTTTATAGAGCAAATATACTATATGTAACTATCTGGTTATTTAAGAGAAGAAGAAAGTTATCATATAAAAGAAGAATCAGAGAAAGAATATGACACAAATAAAGCACAGCATAGCTATTGATAAATAAATAATAGTTAAATAATATATGAATATAGCTAGATAGCTTCAACACCAAATCAATCTAGCCAGCAAACAAGAATGTATAGATGACTGAGATCATACGAGTTAATGTTCAAGTGAATATGCCTCCATCTCTTTTAGAAATTGCTAATAACATTATAAATAATAGAAACTGAGAAGAAAAGGAGAGAAAGTTAAAAGGAGAATAAGAGAAATTTCTCTTGTATTTTGACAAAACAATACGATTGAGGAGCTATTTATTTATAGGCATAGGTTTGCAACTCAAATCCTATCAAAATCTTTAAATTAATAATAAAGAAGATACTGAAAGATATTGTGGAATAACTATTTGATTTGTATTCATAACAAAATTAAAATTGTTAATTGCAGAAACCATCCAAAGTTATGTTAATGGTTTCTCTTCCATCAACTACCTATTCATCCTGAGTGAGATATTTTTTTTAAAAAAATCAATCGAAAAGTTCTAATTAAAATTAATTGATTTTGAAATGATTTGAATATTACTACTTTGCATAATTTATTCTATACATTGTATTTACTGAAAAAGTTATTTATGAAATACTAAATGATTTTACAACCGTTCTTTAATTTAGTTTACTTTAAATATTATCGCTTCAAAAAATATTAACAATTAATTCTGGTGATGTTGTCCCAAAAAAATTCTACCGAAAAATTTAAAATAACTTATTTATTTATTATGTTGAAAATATTAGTATTAGTAGGAAAATTAAATAAGATATTATCAAATCTCAAAATGGGAAATCAACGACACTAAAGAAGGATTTCATTTTCGAAATTCGATTTAAGTACGTGGTTATATTTTTATGAATCTTATAATTTTACTTTAATATTTATTGATTGATCAAACTAATTAAATTAATCCCATTAACATTAATTTCGAAATTCATCGATATCAATTTTTACGAAATATATATTGATTCTAGTTGTCAAATTAAGTGAATCAATCTGTTCGCATCAGCCCACAAAAATCTGTTCACATCGATTGCAACATTAGTTGATTTTTTCTATCATGTGATTTGAAGACTGAAGTTAAGATTTCGTCAAGTCAACAGTAAATTATTTGAATCGGAAAATCTTATAATTAAAGTGATTTATGTATTTTAAACTTAAATATAATGTAATAGGTGTGATAATTCTTACATTAAATTAGATTTGGTGAGGATTCTCTCCTCTTTCCCTCCCATCCTCTTTCTATTCGTTCCTTTTCTAATTATTATATCAAGATTTGAAGGGTTTAGATTGGATTGCCTATGAAATTATAATTATAAAATTTTAAATTATAAAGAATAAATAATCAAATTCAAAACTGTTAAAATTTAATTTGGAAAGTTTAAAAGCACAGTAAATATAAATTAAAAAGATATATTTTTTCGACCAAAAAATAAAAAAAATTTAAAAAAATCAAATCTCAACCAACCAAAATATTAATCTTATGTTTAAAAAAAAGAGGAGAAGACTATGGAAAGGAAGAGGACAGGATCCCATCCTAATGTTTAAAAATGGACTAGTTTTTCATAACATAAAGAAGAGATATTTATATTTAGTATTTAATTGTTTTGAATTGTTTTTAATTAAAAAATCATATAATGAAAGGAATCAAGGATGTCCAGAAGTTTAGTCTCAAATCATTTTGCTGTGCTCTTTTTTATGACTATCTTGAACTTTCTCAAATCATTTACATATCTCATTGAATAGCATGCCACAGCCTCCGTTTCGCCATTGAAGAAATCTCAGCTTCTCGGTCATATAAATGCAAGAAGGGTATGATGTGCTAGAGAGCAAATCAATGAAGAAGGACTACATTCACCTCCGTGCAGCACAGCAAAATCAATTGATCAAACAAGAACAAAAATAGTGAAAATACAACATGTGTATACAAGCAAAAACGAGTTATTTCACAAACAAGCAAATTTTTAAAAATATCCAAAAAAAAATCAAATAAAATATCTACAATAATAACACTCTCACTTGAGCTTCCCTTTTCCTTGTGTTATTTGTGAAGAAGCTACATTATACAAAGACTTAAGTTGCCTTGTTATCAACTTACTATTATGTATAGCTAGTTGGAGCTCCGCGTCACTGGACCACCACTGTTCCAACCCGTGAGCCTCAAGAAACCTCTGCTTCTCCTTTGTCACCACAAACAATTTCGCTGCAGTTTGACCGCCGCTGCCGCCACTAGACGGCCTCACATTCTCTTTGTCGGCATCTCCTTCTCTGGCTCTGCCATCATCGCCACCATGATCCGGGTCGGTATAAGAGCAACAAATATAATCACTGTTATTCACGTACAAATGTGGAACCCAGCGACCAGAATCCTTCCAACTTGTGAGCCGGGTCATCCAATTACCCGACCTGGATCCGGGAGCGACATTTGGAGGAATCTGATCGTCATCGGGGTCTGAGTTAGAGACGAAAGATTTCTTCACCTTCTTCCAGAGCGAATCAGCTTTTTCTCCAATGTTTCTGAAGCTCATGGCCATTGAAACCGAAGGTGGATTGAACAAATGCGTGTCCACGTAAATCCCTTCTTTGGCCAAAGCCTTTCCGACCTGAAGAGCAAAACCTGCACCGAGAGAATGACCTGCAACACACACGTTGCTACTCCCATACTCATCGCAAGCAGATCTGAGAGCTTCCAAGGCTGAGCTAAACCTCACGGACCCTTTGAGGCTTTCCCAGGCGAGAAATCGGAGATCGTCTACGATGTCTCTGCGGATGGTGGGGCCCTTGAGGATAGTTCCTCGGAGTGCGAGAACAGCTTTGGGGGCTCCGCTAGGTCTGAGGAGGACTAAGTCGGCCATGGCGGCGGATCGATCCCATTCGAGGATTGCGCCGAAAATGGATCCGTCGCGTTCGTCGATTAGAGTTTTGGTGAGCTTGTACTTGAAGGGGATCCACCAGTGCGGGGCTAGAGCGTTTGATTGGGATCGATTCTCTTGCCTGTCTAGTTCCAGGAGGTACACTGCTTGGATGAAGCAGGCTATTACTGTTCTTTTGTAATTTGGATCTTTCCTGTGAAGAAATTTTCATGATGATAATTTGAAAATCTAGGCCAAGGTTATAGTGATTAACGCATGTCTCTGTTTTTGTTGAAACAGAGATATATGAACAAGTGATCTCTTGTTAATCCACAGATTTTAACACTTCCAAGCTTTTTTTTTTTTTTTTTTTTGGGGTAAAACACTTCTAAGCTCTAATCTGCCTAACAGAAATCAAAATTTACTAAAATCAAGGGCAATGAGATAAAAATGCACAAGATTATGATTCTGTTTTAAATTAAAACAGAGTTATAATGCATTAATTAGAAGCTTGTTGGCTTTTTGCCCAACGCTAAGTCTTGTGTATTTTCTTTATTTATTTATTTTGAACTGGAAATCACAAAACATACCATAAAAATTTTTTTGGCCAAAAGTAAAACATACCATAAATTAAATTCACACTTTCATCTTAGCATTTCCACTAAAATACTTTTAATTAATTTTTGTATTGCTGAGCTCTATTCTAATATATCTATTTATATATTTGACGGCAAATAAATGATTTGGGTCACATTATCACCATCTACGTATCTTCATGTGACTCTAGGGATTGATTAAAGTATTTTGTGAAACAATGTGAGAACATCAGGCTTTTTAGCATAAATATATTCTTAAGAGGAGTCAGGAGATGATAATGGAATCAAATTACTTTCAGCAAGAAAAACAATTATTATGGAAAAATATATGGTTTCTACTTTCTACAAGTATCAAGACATGATAATAGGGGTATGTTCAGTTCAACCACTTTCAATTGCTTGATGGTTAATAACATTCAAATTAAGAAAACAATACAAAATTTCAGTCCCTTGTTGTCTTGATTTTGACTAAAATCAAACACGCAAGGTAAGCTAATCCATGAATCCAAATAGGAAACAGTCACATTACATTAAATTATTGATAATAGTTAAGGAAATGCAGTAAACAAGGGTCCTCAAAATTCACTGGCCAAAAAAAAAAAAAGGGTCCTCAAACTTCTATTCTCAATACTTGCTTACTAAAGCAGCTAAGGGCCAGAACAATTTAACAGAGAGATAAGCCTATTCAAGAATTACCAGAAATTATACCTTCAAAATTGATTACAGAAATTAGCTAAAAACAGAAAGACAATCATATAACTAAACAAGCAGATTTGGAAATCCAATACACAACTGCTAAGCACAAAACAATTAATTATATCTTTGAAATCCAGCAAGTAGTTCATGAATTTTCTTATCTTCTTCCATTTCTACATAGATACTTCGATCAGAAGCAGTTACCAAGGAAGGGAAAAAAAACAAAATACTGGAGATTCATTTGAAACGCTTTCAACTATGCATTCATATGCCAGAACTCTTTCAGCTAAATCTACGAAATCGGATCAAAATACAGCAAATGAAAACACAATAGATCCATTTCGAAAAGCTTTCAACATTACATTCGCATGCGAAAATCCATTCCCCCAAACACTGCTCTGTTTTCAACTTGCTGATACAGAAGCGAAGTTCATGGACTAAGGTGAGAAAACGAAGCTAAATTACTCAGTAACTAACCAGATCCCATAGCGAAACGGTAAAAATTCATATCGAATCAGTGAAATTGATAGTGCTTACCAACTAGAATTGATAAGGTCTCTCCAATTTAGGGTGGTCAGATTGCGAGGACCAGAGACATGAAACGCGTAGGGGTGAGCTTCGTTTTCGACTTTGGCCACCTGATTTGAAACCTCATCGTCTGAAACGCGCTGCGCCATTAAAGCACTGAAGATCTTTCCTTCTTCGTTTCTCACTTGGTTTGTTTACATGATAGAGGGGACAGAGAGAGAGAGAATTTATGAGAAGTTGGTGGCTTTCCATTGTTGAAGAAACATATATTGATGCTTTGAATCCGATTCGACGTGGCCACTTTCAGAGAGGAATTAAAAAAAAAAAAAATAAGGGACCTCAGAATATACCCATGGCCTCGCTCCAACGGCTATATTTTGCTTCAGTTTTCAAGCCATCCGTTTTGCGCGAACTGAAATGACCAAACTGGCCTTTCCGTTTTGTTCCTTTGACGGACCCTTATCTCTAGAATTATAATATCATAAAATGGGTAATAATGCATAATTATTACTATTTATCTTGGTTTTGCCTTTTTATACAGTGCACACACTTTTTTAATGCTCTAAAAATTTAAAATTATACCAGGAGTGTTGGCAGCAAAAAAAAAAAAACACAGGAGCCTTTTATAGTTGTATTTATATTTTAAGATTAAATTGGATAGGGAAAATTTATTCATCAGTCCTTGTGATTTTAAATCTTGTGGGTTGATGAAGCAATTGCCTCCCTACTCTGTTAGAGAAGAATCATGTTTTTATTTGGCTGCAAAGTAGTTTGAGAAGTCTTTCAACTTCAACACTCCTTAAATGAGAATAGAGGAAACTAGTTAAATAAAACCATTGGGATTGAAAATCAAAGTGGGTAGGTTGAAGAAGCAAAAAAAAGGGGGTTGCACTAGAAATCATGCATTGGAGGAGATTTAATATATTAGTAAGAGAAAAGAGTGAAATATTAGAAGCGTCAAACATAGATAGAAAGTATGAGAGTGGCATGAACTTTTGGTTTGATTTGAGGTTTGGGGAGGGGAGGGAAGGAGAAGAAGAAAGAATGTTTGATTGAAAAAATTGTAAGGGAGGGAATCAAATTTTCTCTCTTCTATCCTCTCACGTTCATTTATTTTGCTCCTCTGTAATTTGAAGGTTTTGGAGAAGAGATAAATTTTATGGCTAAAATATCCTTATCAATTTTATTGAATTCTAAAATTATCAATATTCATGCCACTACTTCTACATGTCATCAACTATTATTAACTGTTACATATGTCTTCAATTCCAACCCTAATATTTTCTTCTATTAAAAAATATATTTAAAATTAATGAGATAATTTTTTAAAATTAATCAAATAATTTTTTTAAAAAAAATATTATAAGAATTTATCATAAATAACTTTTCCATTGAATACCATAAATAAGTGAGATAAAAGATTTTTTTTATTCAAAAATAAATTCTAATATAACTACTCTATCATAAAAGAAAAGGAGTAAACTAATATAAAGGCTTATGTCATTTTATAATTAACTCTCCTCCCCTTCCCTCCTTCCAAAACTGCAAGCTAAACCCCTCCTCTCATCTTCCCTTCCTTCCCCTTCATTAACCTCCCCTCTTGTCTTTTGAACCAAAAAGTGTGTGTTTGACATATTATCCTCTATCACCTTAACTAATGGCAGTTGATGTATTTTTTAACATAAGTACTAATTTCTTTGATTGGGTGAACTATAATAAGAACTTAATTCAAACTTTGAAAAAAGTATAAGGATACACAAATTAATTTTCCCAATTAGATATAACTCTTCCAAAATTTGGACCATGTACAAATATTTTTTTGACATTAAAAATTTGATAATAAATCATCATAAGCATTTTTTTTTGTAAGAATATAAATGGTAGGCTTTGCTGACAACAAATAATATCTCCTCCGAGATGTTGAGATTCTCAGAGAAATAAATTACTATGCAGAAAACTCAACAGTGGTTCTTGAAGAATGAATCACTATGTGAAAAAAAAAATTAAGAGTGATTATTATATAAATGAATCACTGGTTGAAAAATTAAGGGTGATTCTCAAATAAATGAATCACTATATAGAAAATTCAAGAATGATTCTAAAAAAAAAAAGTAAACTATAAAAAAGGGGAAAACTATAAAAACTTGATTAATTGGGCTCTAATACCATGAAAGAAGTTAAAAAAGAAAAAAAAGACTTGAAAAAATACTATAGATTAGAAATCCAAACAAAAAATAACTAAAGAATAAAAGTTAGGGTATGTCTTGATGGAATTGACTACTATGATGATAGTGAGGATGGATCTTACTCAATTAAATAGCCCTCTTTCTATTCAAAACTCAAATACAACAATCTTTGCACTCTCTCTCTCTCTTGCATGCCCTCTCTTTTACTCTCTCCTCTTTTGCATATTAGCACCAAAGCAACATGCAGGCTTTCTATTATGAACCCTAAATTCCCAACCATTTGTTTAAGTGATTAGAATTTTTACCACTTAGATTAACTTTAGTTGGTATAATCGTAAGCTCTTGAATTTATTTGAATAACTCAATCTCTTACTCATAGTTTATCAGTCATTTTGGATAATAATAAAATATAATTTGCTCGTGTGTATTAATTTAAAAGCTTATAAGGTTTTTTTAATTCTTGTCCAAGCATGGCTATTAGGAGTAATTTTTAAGAATAAAATATATGAATATTTTTTCTATTTTATTTTAATTAGAATAAGCAAGCAAGAGAAAGGAACTCCTGAGACTTCCTTAATTCTAAATTCTAAGCACCCATAGGTTTTATTCTTTAAAATTTATAAATCCTTATATCTCAAATCTGTATGTAAGATATCTAGCATGTTAAATCTAATTTAAATTTTAATAGTTAATTTAGATTAATAAAAATTTTGTAGATATTTAGATCTAAGTAAATTAATTTAGAGATGTTTATTAGATTTAATTTAAGATATAATTTTAAGTTAATATGCTTTAAAAATTATTATTATTATTATTATTATTATTACCACTATTACTATCACTGTCATTGTTATTATTAGGAAAGAAGAAAAGAAATGTAAAAAAGAGAGATTAATAAAGAAAAAAAAGAAAAAGTAAAAGGTGAAGACTGAATTGCATCGTGTCTGTAGGTGTATAAAGTTAAAAAAAATGACATGGACCCACATCTTTTTTGAAAACACAGCCCTCTCCTTTCCTTTCCTTTTCATTTTTCCTTTGCTATTCGTTTCCTTCCGTGCGCGCGAGCAAGGAGAGAGCGAGAGTGCACAGTAGCCAACGATAGGGGAGTTTATTTTTAAAGGTAAAACTTTTTAATAGGATATTTGAGATGTGATTTTAAACTTTTTAAAATTATATAAGTATTTTAAAAAAAAAATAGTTATCCATTTTCTTATTTTCTAATTTGGTGATGATAAAAAATTTAAAGTTTGAAAGATGGATGAATTTATGATGAAAAATATGGTTGTTAAGGTTGTTAGTAGTATAATAGATATTCTAGAGTATTAATTTATTGATGAATTTAAATTTAAAAGTTATGAGTTAAATTTTAAACTCCTATGGGTAGATTTTTATTAAATTTAAAAATATAGGTTAATTTATTGAGATTTAAATAATCATTTAAGATGAAAAATAGATTATTATGGCTATAGAATGATAACTTTAGATTTAAGACTAAATTTGCAATTTTTTGATACTTTTAGGTGCGAGTTTATGAAATAAAAAGGGAATTTTGATAATAAAAATTGATTTAGAGGTTGATTTTAGCTTATTAAATTTATTGATAATGCAAAGAGAAGTTAAAAATTTCATTTGAGAGTACTGACCATAGATTTGTATTAATAATGATATTAGAAATTATGTTATATTCTCTAATTCTATTATTAGAGTTATTTTATTAGTTTCAATAATTGAAACTAATATTTATAAATAATACATTATGTATAGATTGTGTTGTTAGTGAAGATTGTAGTGGAAGAAAAATTATAAGGAATAATTTATTAAAAAAGCCATGAGATAATCATATAATAACCTCACTCCACTAACCACACTTAACAAATAAAGCTCATGATAATTGAAGGATTATCTCCGAAAAGTGATTACCAAGTTTTTAATTCAAAAATAAGAGATTTCAAGTTTTCTAAATAAAAATAAGTTAACTTCAATAAAAATCTTTCATATCAGAGTAAAGATAAGTTTTGAAAGCATGAGATATTTTAGAAGAGTGAAAAAAGTTGAAAACAGTGAAGAATAAATTATGTGTTGAAAAACATAGCAATGCACTGCGGCGTGTTGCTCTCTGTGTCACGTGCTGCGGCTCAGGCGCCATGCACCACGGCATGTTGCACGAATTTTCACTAATTCTGCTGTTAAAATGATAACAGAATCGAGGAACTTTTGACCTGCCCTGATTTTCCATCCAACGTTCGCATGACGTGATTTAGGTGTCTACAAAAAGCTCTTTTTCTATACTAACTAATAACATGGGTTTTACTTTCAAAATAAGTTACACTAGAAAGTTGGACACCCAAACATAATTTAACCACTTTTCAACACTTTTATACAAAATAGGTGTCCAAAATCTTCAACAAGTGTCAAAATTTTTCCTTTCAATGCTTGGGCGGCCTGCCTCGATACTGGATCCACAATAAGGCTGAAATACCATCAATTATAGTTGTTAGACCTCTCTGACCACACACCACTTTAATTTACTTAATTACCCTAATTAAATTTAATTAATTAGGGAATTAAAACACAAAATGTTACAAATCATGCTTTGATTTGTGATTAATGTTGCCTATTATTTTTGTGATTATTTGGAAAAATATGTTGAGATGTTTGTTGAGAAATTATGTGAATATTTTATTGAGAAATTATAGAATTGAAATTATTTATTTTGAAATGTTTTGCTAAGTGGGATGTTATATTGTAATATTGTCAGAAATAAAAAAATTGTGAATGTTGTAATATTATATATTTGTCCAATGTTGATATGTTATGGTTTGAATATTATGAGAGGTATTGTGAGATTTATTATTGTATTTTTGTACCACGTGGTAGGTCCCTATTGGAGGTCCAATAAATGGCTTTTAAGGACTCGGCCTAATTTATCTTTGACTGAATAATCTAGTACCAAGTAAGTAGTACGACTCAAGTTTAATGAAAGGAGATAATGATGATTATTTGTCATGCATTATAATATCTCTTGCATTTTTGTTGAAATTATATAATTACTGTTTTCCCACTTAGCAAGCATATATATAACTATTTGCGAACATTATCATAAGTTGTTATTAGTTACTAGGACTTTTGAGTCTCATTATATGATTAATAATTTTAGGAGAGGAGCTATGAGTGACACATGGAGGACTCCTTAAAGCTTAGTGATGTAGATCCACTGTTTCTTTTGGATACTTTGATTTATAATTTTTAATGTGTTATATTGTCAATGCTAGAACTTTTTATTTATTGATAATTATATGAATGTAATGATATAATCATGCATTTCAAACCGTTTTTGCTATTTGTACATTACTGTAACCTTGATGTCTAGTTTATTCTAGATGGTTTGAAATGGTATGATTATTGGGCTATAGAATTGGCTTATTTTAAAAATTAATTGAGTTATTCATTTTGATTATTGGTTTATGGTTTGCACTTATTGAAAGTATAGGGTTGAAAAAATGTGATTTTGGCTTAATATAGCATGTGGGAAGTTAAAAATTTATTTAAGGTGTTAAATTGTGCAAATTTAGGTTAATTATTAAATGCATTTATATTGAATTGATGTATTAATATAAAATGTATTGGGTGACTGTAACTTAACTATGGTAATAGATGTGTATTAGTAGTATTGAAAATTATTTTGTGTTATTTGACAAAATTGATAGGTGGTTTTAAAATCTTAAAACGCATAACTATTTTTTATTTTGCTATTTTATTAGGTTTATTATATTTTCAATTTTAAATGGATATTTTGCCCTTTCACACTTATTTTATTTGTTTTAATTGCTTGAATCTTAAATTTTAGAAATGACAATTTACAAAGTTTAAATTCTACTTACTATAATATTATTTATTTATCTACCTTAATTTTTTTCTACCATGATAGTTATTTTGAAAAGTGAAATATTTTATAGAACTATGTTTTTTTCTTTTCCTACCATAGTAATATTTTAATTTACAAAATGATTTTAAATATAATATATATATGTATGTATGTATGTATGTATGTATGTATGTATGTATGTATGTATGTATATGTATATAATTACTTGACTTCTATTTACTATGGTAAATACTTTTTTATTAAGTTAATTATTAAAAAAAATTAGGACATTACACAATATTTGGTGTTTGTATCATTTTTTTTATTTTTAAAACATATGTAAATATTCTGGTAATACAAAATTATACATACAGAGATTTATTTTGAATTAAAATACCTTTTTCATGACAAATGTTTAAAAATCATTTGGGTTACCAACAAAATAATCTCAATGCATACATTTTTAAACTTTTTAATTATATTTAATTTTTTAGTTGTGGAATAAATTGGCTAAAATAATATTTAAAATGTTAATGTAAAAAGTTAATAAGATACAAATTTAATACAATATGAGATAAATTACACTCTTGTAAGCCTTAAAACTTTTCTAAATAGACCACTTTATTTAGGCTAAATTATAATAATGACCACACAATAGTTTTAGAGTTAAATGGCAATTTGGACCATAAATTATAGATTTATGGGTGATTTGAATCCTAAATTTATATTTATTATATTTTAAACTTTGAATAATTAAATTTGGAATAATCTCGTCCCTATGGTTAAATTGCACTAAACATCTATTAGTTTAAATATAGTAGGGCCCACATTTTTTCTACTCACACCCTCTCTCTTCATCTGATTCTCTCCTAACTCCCTTCCTCTCTCCCCCTATCTCTCTCTCTCCTCTCTCACTTCAAGACCCTCTCATGTCTAGCTAAGTATAAAAAAAGGAAGCCATCATATAATTTGTCCAAGAAGCATCTTAAAAAGTATGCATGTTAGTGTATTAAAAAAAATGCATCTCTCTCTCTCTCTCACACTAACTGCATTCTCTTTAATGTTCTCACATATTTCAATTTTCAATATCCCCCATTAAAGCTGCTAAGTGCAAAACAATGTTGCCTTTATTGTTCTTAGCCCCAAGCACCTCTTGCATGTTATGACTTGCTCTATCTTCAACCTTGTCTTTTCAATACCACATGGAATCACCACCAATATCATTGTCTTGAGTTCACCAGAATCATAAGCAATAGTATTAGTTGCTAGCTATTTCATATTAGAAAGTGCATAAGTCCCTCCAATAATCATTCTAGAAGGATTCTCGGGATCCACATCCTAAGCTATCATCCTTGATTAAGGATCCATCGAAGCTAAAGAAGGTTATTGAAACTTGGCCATAAGTGTACTTAGGTTATTATGCCTCATGTTTTAGCCATCGTCGTTGTTGTTGGCACCTACTAAACTTATGGAGCCATTGACACAGTGACCTATGACAATATGACTATGGTTGCTGTCATCCACTTCCCACATGAAGGGCTAAGCATAGAGTCAAATATCATTCAGGGCAATACAAGAAGCTTGATCAGTGAAGCACATGCCATACTCACTCAAAACACCAAAGCCTAAGTACTTGAAATACTTCTAACTCAGTGACATCATCAATCATCACCTAGAGGACATCTAGCCTAAAATTTAGCTACGTGTTGCATCATAAGTGTTCATGAGAAGAGAGACATTGATAGAAGGGGAGGGGGAGGGGGGAGGGAGATGTCAAAATGGGCCCATCACTCAAACATACGTTTAGTGCAATTTAACAGTGAGGGCTAGACTAACCCAAATTTAATTGTTTAAAATTTAAAATGTACTATATATGAGTTTAGGGTGTAAATTACCCCCGGGTTTATAGTTTAGGGTCTAAATTGCCATTTAATCCCTGTTTTTAATATTTACATGCGTGGCCACACATGTTGAATTTTATTTCAACAACATTTCATAAGGCATATTGTCAACTTTTTAGGACAACTTTTTTTTTACTCTCCATTAAATATTAATGGAAAAAATAAGGTTAAGGGTCATTTTTGTCCTTAAAATGTACACAAAAGTTCATAAATAACCCTAAACTCAATTAAGGGTCAAATTTATCCCTGAACATCATAATTTTACTTCCTATGTGCCTAGTTTATCCATTAGTAGGGCCCACTCCATACTCTTTTTTATTTTTTACACCCCACCCTTCCCTCTCTCATCCATCTCTCTCCTTTATCTCTTCCCTACTCTCTCCCTTCTCTTTATCCATCCTCTCTCTCTGCAATCTTATATAAAACTAGAGGAATATTTGAATCAATAATGTTTAGATAAGAAGGATCAAAAAGGTTTACACGAGAATGTTCTTCACCATGGCAAAAACTTCTTTGGCTATGAACCTGGCAACGTGGGTTCTTGGCAACTTCATCTCCCCTCATATTTTGGCTCTTTTTCTCCTTCCCAGAGCTCGTTTGGCATCACCACTACCATCACCTCCTTCATCAACAAGTTGCTATATAGCACTGATTCAACTTCCATACTACTCACATTCTCAACCCCATTGATAACCATATCCTTGGATCGATCTTTAATCTCTAAGTAGTCATTCTTGAACTAGACATTCTTTCTCTCCAAGCTCTGTCCCCTTAAATGTGCCTGGCTAGCATAGGCACAGTGCACCGACGTCCCCACATCCTGTGCTTCACTTTGCTGTGAGCAATATGGTGAGTAAGTAACTCCTTATTCACATCTTTTGCCATCACCCTTTTCTTGTCCACCTTCACCACTAGATCTAGCATCAATATGTACAGTGTCAACTCCCTTAATACTATTTTGTTTAGAAGCCTTTTAGCTTTGGCCGCACCAACAACACTTCATCTACTACTCTCATGCTCATTGGCACTATATAGCTGATGTTGAGAATGTGAGCATAATGGAGGAAGTAGTTTCTGCAACAGCATCATCAAGCCAAGTGCAATGAGGTGAAGGGTAGTGGACAAAGTGTACGGGAACATCCAAGTATAATGAGGTGGAGGTAGTAGATGAAGATATGGAGAAGATAAGGAAGCTTTAGAATGGGTCAGATGTGAGAGGGATGGCATTGGAGGGAGAAAAAGGGAGGAAGGTCAATCTCACTCTTACTGCGACGGAAGCCATAACTGAAAGCTTTAAAGAGTAGGTCATCAATGATGTCAAGAAGGAGGGTGACATAAGGGCATCATTGAGGCATGACCTGAGGATTTTCATGTCAAATATGAGCATTATGGTGTTTAGAGGGCTTGCTTGCGCAAGTTGCATGGTGTTTGATATGGGACTGGCTACCACATGACGTTGAGAGAGTGGGGAGGGCAGGATGTAAAAAATAATAAAAAATATAGAGTGGGCCCAATAACAAGAAATTAACCCTAAGGGCATGGAAGAAGTAAAATTTTGAAGTTGATGGATAAAATTGACCCTTAATTGAGTTTAAGATTATTTATGAATTTTTGTGTACGATTTAGGAATAAAAATGACTTTTAACCAAAAATATATATATTATTAAAGTATTTATATTTTAGACAAAAACTAAAAAGTTTTAAGGTGTTTCTTAATTCTTGTATAACAAATTGAAACTAATTTATAAATAAAAGTGCAAGCGACTAGATAAGTGATTAATTTGAATTGTAACTCATTGATCCAAATTATTAGTGTTACTTAGAAGTAAACTCATGAATGTCTTCCACCAAAGCGTCTCTGTCTTTGCTGAAACGAAACCAAAGCTTCCACGAACTGCTCTTTACCAAAATCAGGCCAAAGTTGAGGATTAAAGAAGAGTTCTGTGTAAGCCATTTGCCACAGCAAGAAATTGCTCACTCTGAGTTCACCACTGGTTCGAATCATCAGATCTGGGTTCGGGAACTCAGTGCACTTGGTTTCAAGTTCTTGCTCCACGAGGCTTTCGTTGATGTCTTCTACCTCGACGACGCCGTTTGTGGTCTTCCCTGCGATGGTCATGCAGGCCTGCACGACGTCGTATTTGCCACTGTAGTTAATTGCTATAATTAGTTGTAGTCTTGAGTTTTGCTTTGTTTTCTCCTCTGCGTTACTTATCATCCTTTGAAGAGTGGCTGGGAGTTTTGTTGTGTCTCCTATCACTGATATTTGAATGCCGTCCCTGTAAAATACCAACAGGAATATAGTAACTTAAAAAATCAAAGGAAATGAATAATATTAAGTCACAAAATCTAATTTGGATAAGAGTTGCGTCTTAAAAGATTTTACATGAGTTTCAAATATCATATCCCATTGACCCATTCCTTTCAAAATATTTGTCATTGTCATTTAAAATTATTGCACACATATTAAAAGGTATCAGTAGTATATAAATTATGATACCTCGCCGTTTAATATTGTAAAACACTTTTCTTGAAGTATTATGTTAAAAAATATTATAAAGCATTTTGATTTTTTTAATGATGTAATTAATAAGGTTTCCAAAAAGTATCCTTAATCATGAGAGTGTAATTGATCATTTTTTTAAATTGAGATATCCTATTAAATATGAATAAACATAAAAAATGATATACTCCCTCCGTTCAAAAATGTAAGGCATTTTTAAAGAGTTAGATGTTAAAAATGTAAGGCATTTTTAATTTTTGATGTGTAATCATTATCTTTTTTTTAAGTATCCCTATTGATAATAACTTTATATTTATTTTAGAGTGTTCAATAGGAGTAACTATAAAAAGATAGAATTAGTTTAAAAGTAGGTAACTACTTTATTGAAAGGTAAGATTCGATTAAAAATGTCTTATATTTTTAAACAGAGGGAGTTTAATCTTAAAGATAATTAATTTATTGGTAGTTATAAATTAACTAAAAGTAGAATATACTTTTATCAAATTTGCCCCTATCTACATGGAGTATATTCCATTAATGTGCTAATAATATTTTAATTCCTTCAAGAGTAAAATAGAAAAAGTATTAAATAATTTAACTGAATTTTTTTGGTCAAGAAGATGATTTTTTTTTAAACTAGAGAGATTAAGAGCTTGTTTGTTTTTTATTTTTAAAAGTTTTTTTTGAAAACAGAAAAATTTAAAAATGTGTTTGGATAAGTATTTTTATTTAATTGTTTCCAACACTATTTTCATTTTGGTTTTTCAAAAATAAAAAAAGAAACAACTTCAAATTGTTTTTTATTTTATTTTTTTATTTTTAAATATACTACATTCGATTATTGAATATTATAGTTACCTTGATTAATTTCTATTATTAATTATTATCATTAACTATCAATATCATCATTATTAGTTTATCTTTTAATTCTAAAATTATTATTTAATTGACACAATCAAATATATTTTTATTTTATTTTATTTTAAAAAATAATTTTAAAAACAATAAATGATAATAGAAAACCAAACAAGTCGTAATATTTTGAAACAAGAGAGTATTTGAAAAGTTGCAAACTTGAGAGTTTTGTTGGTTTCAATAGGAATGATCTCTGATTTGCAAGTAAACTCATAATTTATTTCGGTTTTCATAAACCTCATAAAATTTTAATAATTTAAATTGATGTTTATAAAATTATGTTTCAGTAAAATTTGTCATTAACAACAGTGGAGTAATAAGCTACCTTTTGAAAGTCTCAATTTGGGAGCCAATGGTTCTTTCAAAGAGCATCAACAAAAAATCAACCTCCACCTGCACACGCCAACGAAATCTTCAAATCAAAACAAAGAAGGCCATTCACATAAAGACATGGTACAATAATGGCAATGACTTTTTTTTTTTAAAGAAGATCAAATGAATATATTAGCTAAAGACATGAAAAATAGTTCTACAAGTCAAAAGAAAATATAAAAGGACAATTACAGAAGAAAAGATCAACCGGCCATTGCAATAATAATTACAATGACGGGCAAACCATTATTAAATATGTGGGGTCTCAATATTTTAAGTTCAATAATGTGAATTTGTGATTGTTTTAGTTGATTTAAACCTAGTTAGTTTTTTTTTTATAAATTAAAGTTTAGGTAAATTAAGCCTCAAGAGTTTAATTATTGTGTAAGATCATGCCTCTAAGCTTAAAAAAATGTTTATAGAGTATTTATATATTACTCACAGACAAGATCTTCATATCAATAATAAAATTTAACCTTACAATCTTATAAGTTGTGGGCCAACTTTTTATCAACAGTATCAATTTTTATTGATAACCTAATTTAGTTTTATTTCTTCACGAATTCATCATAATCTCTGTATGCAATTAATGCATGATAATTGTACTAGTGGCAAAAGAGAGAGAGGGAAACAGAGAATTGCTGAGAAGACCTACAAATAGATTTTAATTACCAAGACTTCTTATAAAATATATGAATTATTATCAACTCTCAAATCTTATACAATTATAACTTAATAAAAAAATGACAACTTGATATTAAATTCATATCTAAATTATCATTTTTTTTATCAAATTATTATTTTCCTTTGCCAAGTTATAATTATACAAGATTTAGGATATGGAAGTATTTTGTACATTTCATATACCTTTTGATAATTAAAATCCTTACAAGAAAGTGATTTTGTGGGAGAAAAAAAATGTATAGGATAACTTATTCTTGTATAACATGTTCAATTCATAAATAGAAATAACACAACATTACATTAAAAAAAATAGAAGCATATAATATTTAATATATTTTTATTTTTATGACTTAGCAATAATTATATATTTTTATCATATTTTAGTCCAGGATCAAAATAATAATATTTAAATGAAAACTCACTTTTTCCATTTAATTTCCTTGCTGGATTTTTCATAGAAATAGCACATTATAATTTTTATTTTCTAAAAAGTCATGTTAAATATTTTTTTGGTAGAAGTCCTATTAAATATTTCATCACTGAACAATTAAGTCCTAAGAAATTTAAATAATGACAGCTAGATCCGAACAAAGGCTTTCGAAAAATGAATTACAAATATTAATTAAAATAATTGCAAACATTACTTATTATAAATAAAAGTTACTCCTTTGTTAAAAATTTAAGGTATTTTTAATCAAATTTTATCCTCCTAATAAAGTAATTACTTACTTTCAAACTAATCTTATCTTTGTATATTTACCTCTATTAAATACCTTATAATAAATATAAAGTTATTATCAATAGAGCCACTTTTAAAAAAAAGACAATGATTACACCTTGAAAGATTAAAATATTTATATTTTTTAATATATACAACTTCTTAAAAAATATTTTATATTTTTAAATGGAGGAAGTATATTAAAAGTAAATTGAAATTCTTAAATTTATGTTTAAATTAATATATATAATTTAATTTTTTAATAAAATATTATAAAATACTTTACTGTTATTAATTTATTTTTTAGGATTTAAATGTAAATTTTTCAAGTGAAAAAAAAAAATGCTAATCTTGCCCAGAGAAGTATCAATAATAATAATAATAATAATAATAATAATAATAAAACAAAGAAGTTTATCAGTTATAGACGCTATTATTGAAGCTAACCTTCGGGCGAACCCAGTTATCGTGAGAAAACGCGAAAACGGTGAGAACCTTAATCCCCCAACCGCAACAGAGAACGATAATCCTCCTCAGTGACTGCACGCCAGCCTCATGGCCCGCCGATGCCGGCAACCCCCTCATCTTGGCCCACCTCCCATTTCCTTCCATAATCACCGCCACCTGCTTCGGCATCAGATCGGGTCGCAACATCGGCGGCAACGGCTCCGGCTCCGGCCAAGACCCCGAAACGGCAGCCACATTCGGGGAATGAAGTGCCGTCATGTGGCTTTGAGAACTGGGAAAGAGCGGACGAGGGAAGAAGCTGCAGCGTGTTTGGGAACGGGTATGAGTTGGAGCATGAGGCTTAGAAAGCTGGGTTAGTGTATTCTCCACGGGAATAGGAAGCCTGTGCAGGAACATGGTGGCGTTTCTTGTCTAGGATATGAGAGTGTGGGTGTGTGTGGGACTTGAGGGTCTTTATTTATAAATAACAATAATAACAATAACAACAACAACAACAACAACAATAATAATAATAATGAAGTCACTGTTGGTGTGAAACAGAACTATCACGAGGCCTGAACATAATTAGGTATGTGAGTGTTTGGAGACAGTCAAGTGAATGTCCTTTGACTAACGTCCAGCTACGATAATATTGGCTGGGCATACTCTCTCTGGTTACACACACACACACACACACACACACTAGAGAAAATAACTATAATTTAAAAAAATTGATTAATTATAATAATTGTATTTGAAAATAAAAAATTAAATTAAAATATCCTTGCATTTAGTCAAAATAATGCTGTATTAATTATTTTTTATGAATGAAAATTATGAGTTTATGAGAGCTAATTTAAAAAAATTGCAATAAATACTTATTGAGATATGTAATTTTACTTTTAAAAAACAAAATAAGAAGGGATAGTTTTTATTATATATAAAAACTTGAAGGATTAATAATTTTTAACCTTTGCACGAAAGTTGTGAGTATTTTGAAAGGCTAGAAGTATTATTGAAATTCTCCCAAAAAAAGAAAGTCTTATGGAATTAACGTTATAGATTATAATAAGACAAACATTTTTAGTAAAGATAGTAATTTGGATCAAGTTCAACTGATCAATAAAAAAGAGTTTGAAAATTTTCTTTGCTTAGAGTTTATTGGAGCAAAGAAATTTGACTCAAACTTGAATTCAAATGAGTTTAGCCTGACTACCTAAATTCTTTTTTATTATGAATAATATGTAATTCACCTTCACTTTAACCTATACTTAGATTTTCAGTTACCACATTTTGCACTCTTAAATGAAATTTTAATTTTCTAATAATTTCTTCTTTTGAATATTTTTGAAAATATTTAAAAAATAAATATAAGAGGTTAATCCACAAGTTTTCTTTTTTCTTTTTCCTTTTAACGCTTTCAATGCTTGGTCTTACTTTAAGAAGAATGAAAAAAGATACGTTGTAATGCTATATTGCTTGAAAAATCTTAATTTTTTAAGTTAAAGTTAAAATCAGCTCAAAAATAAAATAAAAATTTAACAATTCTAGCATTTGGACTGGCTCGAAAGCCAAAGATATTAGAATCAAGCTTGACTAGAGATGGAAATTTAAGTAGGCCTGACTCTTAAGAGTTCAAGTTCTAAAGCTCAATTACTTAAAATTTAATATGATTCTAAGGCTTGACCCCTTATTCAAAGGCCAAGCTTGTAAGCTCTATTTTTTTAAAAAAAATTAACATTTTAATTTAAAAAAATATTTTAAAATTTAATATAAAAAAATTAAAGTCTTACATGAGATTCAACAAAAATTTAAAAGTCTAAATTTAAGGTGAAGATTAAAATATTCATCAATATAAATTTAAATCCTCCTTTTCATCATCTAAAAATAGAATATATTAAATCTCTCAAATATATTTACTTGTTAAAGATGGAGGTGGGGGTTTATTGTCAATTATTTTTGAAACTTCTTCATCATCTACAATAAATATTAATTAAATTGTATAATTATCAATCAAATATATATATATATATATATATAAGATCCCTTATATGCAGGCCTAGGTGTGAGCCGTGAGGTTGACTGGTTGAGGGCGTGAGGGAGAGACAAGAAAGGAGAAGCAAGAGGCAATTGCTTAACTTGAATTCTTCAATCTTTAGAAAATTGAGTGAACTTAGAGTTTAGCAGTCTCTTCTTCAAATGCAGCATTTCGCAAAAATTTTAAATAATAATAATAATAATAAGATTACAGGGTTTAAAGAGTTTCCCGAATCCGAGCATTTTTTTAAAGAACTTATCAAGACCAAGTTCTTAAACCAATTACTTTAAAAAAATTTAATTTTTAAAACTCAAACCCTTATTTAAATAGAACATCCAGGCCTGACCCTTATTTTTGACTCTAGGCTTGACTGCATGTGTTTTTTTTACATGTTCATTTATTTTAAGCCTATTTAAATAAACCCTAACCAAATTGAGTTTATCTCACTCGAATTACCCACTCTAATTTTTATTTTTGGTATTCTACCTACTTTAATTTTATGTCATGATATTAATATATGTATGCACAGTGCACACAATATATACATGATATTAATTGAATGGATGATTTCAATAGAAATATCTAACAAATATGTGAATTAAATTGTTTATTAAATGAAATGAAAATAATGACTAAAGTAATAGAGATTAAAATAATGAAAAATAAAATAATATTCTTTATTTTGAAAAATTTGTGTTAGTCGTTTCTTTTGCGATTTAGGACTTCACAAGAAGAACACCCTTCCTTTCATATTATGTTGTAAAATTTGTCACAACTCATCAACTAATAGTATCCATCAAAATAGATTCCCTCCAGTCTTATTTATATAAAACCTTTTAAAAGTAATTTTTAATCCAAGATATAGTATATCTTACAATAATTAAACTATTTTTTTCAATTTTATCCATTCTTAATTAACATAAAAATATTTAATGTAGTTATATTATTATGTAAAGTCAAAAGTAAACATTAATGTATATCTTGCTTTTTAATGATATAAAAAAATTAATTTTTTTAAAATATGTAAAATAATTAAAAATATCATGTAATGAAAAGCGAGGGGAGTATATAACATGTAAAGGTAATATTAGATATGCATACAGACGACAGACATCCTTGTATTCCCAAATATCTTGTTATTATTAGAAAGGCAACACACATAACATCCTAAGCATCCACGTCACATGTTTTGGATTTTTGGTTAAAAAAATGTTGTAGTGTCAGTTGCTTCATATCATTCAACTTTTAGGTTGCTTCTTGTTCCTCTGTAAATACTTCAGGGGCACATTATCTTTTAACCAAAATTTTCCCCCTTTTTCACATAAGCGTGCCACATGTCATTTAAAAGTCAAAACAGATTTTTTTTTTCTAGAGTCAATGTCCAGATAGCTAAAACGTGACATTTCAATAAATTCAAGAAAAAATAGCAATCAAAAATTACTGGCCAAAATTATATTAATTAAAAATTAATTATTATCAAAACTCAAATGGATACCTATTGATTTCAGATTAGTTGTTTTATTAATAAATATTCATTTAAGTTTTAACAATAACTCATTCTATACTACCAACAGTTTATTTGAATTTATTTTTTATTCATATTTTGACAGTAAGTTTTTTTTTATTGATATAAATTTTAGTCAATGACCCTTGTTTGTTGTTTTTCCTAAATTTAACTCGAGATGATAATATCTTTTTTTTAATAGTATACTTTTTCTATCATAACAGTGATGTCAAAGACAAATGATATATTTAGCCCAATTAAATTATTACATATATAAAATATGTATTTAATTCACTTGTTTAAGTGACAAGAGTATCATCACTCAAGTCAATTTTAATTGATAGAAAGGATAATACTTTAACATACTTTTAACAAACCAATTAATGTTAGTTGGAAGGAAGGGGGCCAACCTTCGTACGTATGGTATGAGGTGGGGGACAACCCTCCTTGCCTAAAATGGCAGAAAGATAAGAATTTGGCTAGTCATGTTCAGTCATTGTATAGATGCAATCGTGCACAAATTAATGTTTTTAATTATATAGATTATCAAATTATTTTTATTAATTGCATCATCTAGTATCCTTAAAAACTTTAGAATATTACTACTTCCTGATCAGTAAATATCAACTGATTTTTATTATCACATTATTTATTGAAAAATATGCTTTACAAGGGCTAACATGAAAAAAAGGAAAAAAAAAAAAGAAAATATGCATAAAAGAAAAAGAGTATTGATATATTTGATTTTCAAGGACATTGAGCGATATTTTTAATAGCAGAGACTATTATTTTAAAAAAAAAAAAAGCCTAGAGAATAACATTTATGAGAGTGTTTCTAGAAGAAAAAGCTCCAGCAAAGTTTTGAGACAGGGAAAGAACATAGAGAAACGTTTACAGAGCGTTTCAAAGTAAAAAATTGCTCTCATATGTTGCACGTGGAGCGTCTATGTGCGAAGCATTATAAAAATGCTCTCATAAAAATTTCTCTGAGTTATGAACGTGACCCACCAAAACGTCTTTGCCTATGTTGAAACGAAGCCAAGGCTTCCACAAACTGGTCCTTACCATAATCAGGCCAAAGATGAGGATCAAAGAATAGCTCTGTGTAGGCCATTTGCCACAACAAGAAATTGCTCACTCTGAGCTCGCCTCCGGTTCGAATCATCAGGTCCGGGTTCGGGAACCCGGTCCACTTAGTTTCTAGTTCCTTCTCAATGAGGCCTTCGTTAATGTCTTCCACCTGAACGACACCATCTTTGACCTTCTCGGCTACAGCTTTGCAAGCTTCCACGACGTCGTATCTGCCGCTATAGCTAACTGCTATGAGCAGTTGGAGTCTCGAGTTCTGCTTCGTCGTCTCTGTTGCACTGATCATCGTTCTCTGTAAAGAGGCTGGGAGTTTCAATGTGTCTCCTATTACTGATATTTGAATCCCTTCCCTGTAACATGTATACCACGAAAAGAGTTGACTATTCGAAACAAGTAAATAAAACAAATATCAATCGAGTTTTATAAAATTATAACATATATGTTGAAATGGCTTAATAATTGAAAAGGGATGAGAGTTAGTTTCTAAAAGAATTTATAACAGTTAAGTCTTTAATAAATTTTTACAAACATATTTAATTTTTTATTGGTGTAATATTATCCCAAGAATTTAAAAAATAGTGCAATTTCGCCTATAGTAATGTTTGACCAATGTTGATCTCTAGTTGAAAATTCTAACTAGTTAAAAAGTAATTTTATTTCAAAAGTTTTTTTAAATGAGCAATTGGTATCTTAAATTTTCTATTAGCATAATATTTATTGGTTATCAATGCTTTAGCTGGAAAGAAAAATCTAACAACTCATTATCATTGTTAAAAATAGTTCATATTTTTGGATCTTTACTAAAGATCTTATTTGAGGTTGCTTTGAAGCAAAATTTATTCCACCCCAAACACTCTATAGACTTTCTTTTAAAATCCGAACTTGTTCTTATTTTAACCATGGGTAATACTTGGCTTGCATAGGCTTACATACAAACTCACTCATACTTGCCTATAGATAACATAGATTAGCTTGAATTTTTACTTAGAGGTATTCGATATAATTCAATCTAAAATTTTCTAATTTTGGGTTATAACTAGTTTATGTTGGACCCTTTTTTATTTAAACATTGATAACCCAAAATATTTTACCAATTAAAAATTTAGGATACCAATTACTCTCTCAAATAAATTTTCAAAATAAAATTGTTCTTTAACACTCAAAATAATAGTCAACATTGGTCATATGTTACTGTAAGATGACATTGTAGCATTTTTTAAACTTTGGGGGTAACATTATGCCAATAGAAAGTTAATGATACCAGCTATGTCAGGTGAAAAATTTCTAGAACAAACCTATCCTTTAACTCATTTAAATAAGTATAAATTAAGAACTATCAATTGCAGATATGATGTTTAAATTTTAAATGTGTGACTCTCAAATTGCATATGGAATTCCCATTTGTAAAATTGATATTTACATCTCATTTTAAAAACAATGTTGAGAACATGACTATCATTAATTTAAAATTTTAAAACTTAACTGTGATTATCCCTAATTAAAATGCTTGGCTCGGTAACAAAGCTGGTTATGAGGGTGTTTAGAATAGTGGAGTAGTCAACTACCTCTTGTAAGTTTCAATTTCCATGGCTATGGTTCTTTCAAATAGACTCATCAAATAATCAACTTCCTCCTGCGCAGGTGGCCACCACATTAGAACAAAAAAAAGCCACTCATATTTTTTTAAAAAATCTGTAGTGTGCCAAAAGTAATAAATCATGCATATCATATAATACACAAAGTTACATGTTTTATTAATATTGTTTACAAATTATGAATACTGTAACTTTTTTTTTATTATAAAACAAGTCTAATTTTTATAAAAAGATGAAACATTAATTTTTTTGACCTAATCAACAACGGATTTAATATTTATATTTTTCAAAAAATAATGTGAAATGCAATTAAAAATAGTAACGAAACTCTCCATGGATTCAAAACTAGCTAGTATTCATTATAGTGATAAGACTAGGACCGTTCAAATTTAATTTGAATAATTTAAATTTAAAATTTTTAATATGTAATGTTAAATCATGAGTTTATTGTGGATGGTTTAGATTGATGAAGAACACCTTATGGGCATGTGCTTCCACCACTAATCCTGAATTTCTAACTCAAACTATGTGCTTCCGATCCACAACCAATGTTAACTCAAACCCTCTCTAATTTGACTTACTTTAACTTTTAGACAGAATACATTACTTTCCTTCATTTTTACTAGCACAGTAGAAATTAAACCTCGCTCCCTTTAATTTATTTTTCATTTCTTTTGTTTGACTCTTTTTTATTTTTAAAACCTATATATTAATATAATATTTAACACCATTAAGGTTATTTTGTTGAAAATTCTAAAATATTTAATTTTTTATTAAATTATTTTAAAATTTTAAAATCATTAATCTATCCATATTCCTTCAACTACCAAAGTAAATCTGATCAACATCTATCCCTATTCCTTATAAGTTAAGCGGCTACTCCATCTCTCCAATTTAATATTATACTATAATTAATAAAATTTAAGGTAAAATAAAAGAAAATTATGTTATAACTATTTTATCTTTTATTAAATTAATTTTTTTTACTTTTTTGTTCGAAATATTATTTTAATCAACATATTTATTTAAACATTAAGAAATTTCTAAAGAAATAAGTTTAAGCAAGTAAAAAAGTTAAAATATGATTGAAAATATGTGCATTAAAACTACTTTTTGGCAACCAAAGTAATTCTTAAATAGTATTTATGTTAAAGAAGAGTATTTTAGTCTAAAATATCCTATTTATAGCCGCCAATTAACATTGATGAAAGTAAAATATTACAAATATTTTATTTAGTTTTTATATTCTAATCTTTATTTACAGGAATAATGTCGAATTATAAAAAAAAAAATGCCATCGTCTCGAGTCTTGCCCAGAAAAGGATCACGGAAACAGTGGCAATGCTATGAGAAACTGACCTTTGGACGAGCCCAGTTATCGCAAGAAAACCAGAAAAGCGTCAGAACCTTAATCCCCCAATCGCAACACAGATCGATAATCCTCCTCATCGTCTGCAAGCCGGCCTCGTGACCCGCCGGTGCCGGCAATCCCCGTATCTTGGCCCACCTCCTGTTTCCGTCCATAATCACGGCCACGTGCTTCGGCATCAGCTCCGGTCGCAGCTCTGGCGGAAACGGCTCCGGCTCCCGCAATGATGATGTCGAAAAAACAGTCACGTTTCGTGGAGGAAGTACGGTGGTCCGGCGACTCTGGAAATTGGGAAAGGGGGAAGGATTGAAGACTCGGGTTGTTTGGAAACGGGAATAAGTAAGAGCATGATGAGGCTTAGGAAGCCGGATTAGAGTGTTATGCACGAGAATAGGCCTGTGCAGCAGGAACATGGTATTCCTATTTCGGAATAGGATTATACGTGTGTGTGGGTGTGTTCGGCTCCGCCGGAAGACGTTAGGACTTGGATGTGGAACACAGCTATCAACAGGGACGAGTTTTATATTCAAAATTTTCTTTTTCCATATGACGCCAGTTCTTAATCGTTTAATTTAATTTTAATTGATTGATTAGTTTGACAATTTCTTGATATGTTATATTTTATTGAAGTTCCTTGATCAACTTAAATTGATTAGTTAATATATGACATAGCTTTCACCAATAAATAAGGCTGTGTGAAAGTAATCTAATCCTATACAACCAGGTCTAATTCGGACAAATTCATTCTGGTCCAATCGTATAAAAAAATTGATATGAACAAGTGAAAAAACCAACAAGATTGGACTTTACTTTCGAGTTAGACTATACACGAAATTGAGCTTTCAAACTATTTGATTTACTTTGATCTTATAAAATTATTTTTAATATAATTATAATTATAATGTGATAAAATCAATTGATTTATTATGATTAGTTTCTAATGTGTTGTGATAAGTTTTATATGATTATAAGTATTTTTATTATTTTAATTGAATTTATCACATTGAAATAAATTGTACCTTCTCATAAAGGAAAAAGAAAAAAAGGGTGAAGTACTAGACTATTAAAACTAATCCCCAATCCACTAGACCAAGTCTAGTCCTATTTAATTTCGAATCAAGCTTAAACTAAATTAAACTATAAATTATAAATCATTTTCTGGAAACTGTCCTGTTTGTTCTTTGTGCAGCACTATCAATAATGATGTGAATTTTGTTTGGTATCTTATTAAAATATTAATTATATTTCTTATATTCAAACATTATATTTAAATAAATTATTGATTATTGATAGCTGTCTTAATAGTTGGTCTTGGTTGATATTTTTTAAAATGTTGATAGTTTTCTAATTAATTAAGTCACTTTAGAGATTCTTCACGAGAATAGGAGGCATGTGCAGGAACATGCATGCCATTTGGAAATAAGAGCGCGTGTATTTGACATTGGAAAAAGTGAGGGCCTGTTTGGTGTATTTTCTGGTTTTATGTTGTCAAGACAACTTTGTAGAATAGTTTTTCAGAAAAATTTTTAAAATAAAAAATGAAAAAAAAATATATTTAAATTATTATTTTAAAAAATATATTTAAATTGATGAAATAAATAGTAAAATAATAATTTATTTTATTAATATAATTACCATCAATAAAAGCATGATATTTTTTACTTTTTCTTTAGTTTTACAAAACAAAATAAAGTAACAAAACATCTAAAAGATATCTTAGCTTTTTAGTTTTTCAGAACAACTTTTAACTTTTTTGTTTTTTAAAATAGATAACAAAAAACACATTTTCAAACAATTTTTTTTACTTTTTTATTTTTCAGAATACAAAGCTATTCTAAAAACAAGTAGTCAAACATGTCTTTCATATACTCTCTTTGTTTATAAATGTAAGATATTTTTAATTGAATCTTATCCTCACTAAAGTAATTATTTACTTTTAAACTAACTCTATTTTTTCATATCTACCTCTATTAAATACTCTACAATAAATATAAATTCATTATCAATGGGAATACTTAAAAAAAACCAATAATTACACATCGAAAGAGTAAAAATACCTTATATTTTTTAACATCCAATTTATCAAAAAATACTTTATATTTTTTAATGAAGAGAGTACTTAATATGCTTGTTTTCAATTAAATCAAGATGTGTTAATTTTTATAAATTATTTATTATATAAAAAATTATTTTATTAATATTATTAATACTTTAAAATCTGGTTGGATTGAATCAAATATATTAAATATATAAGTCTTGTCCATTTAATATCACATGATATTTTCTTGATTTTTTTTACGCCAGCTATTCAGCATGAATATTCTCATTATTAATTTTATTGACATTGTTGTACACAAGATATCTTCCAATCATACATAATTGATCCTCTTATTTCTTCTACAATTTTAAAAGAAAAAATTTTAGGTGGAGACCCTTGATCTAAGATAATAAAAAAATGACTCTAAAATTTCTGAAATTTCATTGAAGGACCCATATGAAATTTCATTTAAATTTGTGACGAAATTAACAAAATTGCTCTCATTTAAATGAATAACATAAATGACTTATTCATTTCTATATTATATGTTGTTTATTTATTTATGAAATATTGTTCGTTTTCCTATCTCACTTGTTTATAGCCCTAATTTCATTTGATTTCATTCCAACTGTTGTTTTATGATAAGTTGACTTGTTCGTTTCCATACTGTATATTATTCATTTACTTATAAAATGTTATTCGTTTCCCTACTTCACTTGTTTATGGACCTTGAAATGAAATTAAGTGAAAGTGGGATTATAAACAATTGAAGTAAGAAAACAGACAATATTTCATAAATAAATAAACAACATACAATATGAGAATGAATAAATCATCCATGTTATTAATTTAAATAAAGGTAATTTTATTATTTCTGTTATAAATTTAAACAAAATTCCATACAAGTCTTTCGGTAAAATTTTAAAAACTTCAGAATTCTCTTTTCCATTATCTCTTGTCAAGGGTTTCCACCTATAATTTCCCATTTTAAAAGCTAGATGAATCTTGTTAACACAAGAGATGTCGTGTATCGCGCTTTTCTAGAATCCAAGAGCACTCCAACCATCTTGTGTAGCTTTCCTCGATCATTTACAAACTTTACTTGATATATGTTTTAAATATTTGTTTATCTTTCTTATAGTTGAACTTTACATTTATAGATGCACTATTATTGCCAGAAGATTTCGGACATGTGGTTGGTTGTGTATTCTCTTATCGTTATTTGGAGTATGGTTAATTTTTACTTTTGAACTTTATTCTTGAAATCTGAGAGTACTTTCAACTTGATATGGATTTTTTGTTTTTGAAGGTTCGAAATGCATTGCCTAGTCACCTCGCCATTAATGCGTCATAACATCTATTTCTAGTAAAATAGGTTTCACTATTTTTATAATAAAATATTAAATTAAAGGCAACTTTTAAAAATGTTCACGAGCTCAGTTTAATTTAGTTTTGAGCAATAATTAAATCAAACCAAACTAATTAATTTGCTCATAAGAACTTGATAAGTTTTTATAAAATTGGTTTGGTTTGATTTTTGTTTTAATTTGGTTAAGGTCTAGATCAAGTTTTAATGAATTTATTTAATTTTTTTTCTTTTTTTCCATCTTTAAATAGTTGGATTTCTTTTAATTTGAATTAATTTATGCATTGCTGGCTCTTTTATTAGATGGAAGGTCCTTACTTATCTTATGTTTTATTTCAATCATAACATATTTATGAAAAATTTTTGAACCTTAATTAATCACATATCTTATACATACATGTTCATTCTTTTTTATTTAATTTTTATTTATTTTATGCTTGGTCTCAAATGAATCAAAGATGAAAAGATATGCTCATATATATTATATTAATCTTATCTGTCTTTTCATTTCATTGGCCTTGAGTGTACTGTATCTTCATGATCTTATCAATTTCCTTGTACCATCCAATATATATATATATATAATGTAAATTAATTTTATGATTGCAAGCAGCAAAAAATTGAAATAATGATGGTGATCAACTAGTCATCTTCATGATTATATTAGATGGACCGTTTGAATCCTCATGAAAAAAAACTCATCACCTAATAGCAAGTATCAAACATATAAATATCTCAAGTCTAAATATCTAAAATTTCAAATATCATGCTATTTAATATTAATAATATTTTTACATTATACATATATATTCAAAACATAATTTTCATCTCTCAATGTCATAATAGATAAATATTATATAAATAAATAATATTTTTTAATCAAGCTTAATTCAAGTTTGATTTAGTTTGATTTTTAGATCGTGAAATCGAAACCAAACTGAACTAATCAGTTTGTATGTCATGCTTCATTTGATCAATGGTCGGTTTATTTCGATTTGGATTGATTTGGTTTGGTTTAGTTTGAATCGATTTTGAATACCTTTAGTTACTTGTATTCCTAAACTTTTCTCTTAGGATCTACGGGTACTTTGGAGCTTTGCTTTAAAGTCTGCGGGTACTCTAAACTTGGGGGAAAAAGTAACCATTAATGAGGTGACACATTTTAAATGTTCAAGGACTAAATGATTAGTATCAATTTTAGAATACTACAAACCCTAATAAGAAAAAAGTTCAAGGGCAAAAGTAACCCTAAAACCTTCTTGTTTTTACACTCCCTTTTACATATTGCATACTCTCTTGTATATTATTCAAAAATTATCTCTTGTATGAATAAAACAAAATAATTGTTTTTAAGAAATATTCACCATTTATCATATCAATATGCACTAGACACATTATAAAAAAATTACTCATAGCATAGTAACAACTAAAACTTAAAATTGACAACACATAAATTGTATTTTAATCCAATTACAATTCAAATGAGTTAATTAATTATCTTTAAAATTACACATTTTTTCATGTTTACATTATTTAACAGGGTGTCACAATTTAAAAAAATCTTACTAATTGCATGACCAATTTAAAGGCAATTTTAGAAAAACCTTATTACTTGCAATTTGAAAAGTCAAAAATGCCTTATACTTCCTACAATTCTTATTATAAAACACTTTTAATTATCTTTAAGGAACCAACTATACCAATTAAGTTATTAACTTTGTCTGATAATTAGAGCTAGCTGATTACTTTAAAAAAATTATTTTTAAAGTCTGAATCTTTATTTAAACAAAACTTTTAAGGCCGACCCTTCAAGCTTGACCTTTATTTCCGACTCTACTGATAAATAATAAACTTTCGATTTCACCCTATTCAAATGAAAATTTTTAAATTTACATATATTATCTCTCATAGTTAATGAGCTTGAATAGGGATAATATTGTAAAAATGTAACTAATACCCAATTAAGTATATTATATTAAGGACAAAATAATTTTTCTAGAAGGCACTCTATAATAGGAAACAAAAGGGCTATTTTTAACACGATATTTTAAGAAAAATGTCTTATAATACTAAATGGATAGAATGTAATTAAGAGGAATTTCTGTTAACGAGCTAGCTTTCAATGTAAATAATGGTTAAAGGGATATTTTAGAAAAATAAATATGCATATTTTGCTAATAACTAACTAAATTAATTTCCTTAATCTCTATATATTAATTATCTAGCTCTTATATTTAGAACTGGACTAACAAGTACGAAGGAAGAATTGTGGATATGATCATATGCAAACGCATATGAACCAGGTCCACTTGTTTCTCAACTAATGAATGGACGATGAATTCGTGGAGGAAGAAGAATGAAGACCAAATGGCTGTCAAGGAAAAAAAATAAGTAATTTAGACCTTAGTGAGTTCCTCATGCTTTGTTTCTCCTATGCATTCTGTTATTATACAAATTAACTACATTAGCATGTGAGCAGGGGAGGAACCAGACTAGTAAAATCGGGGGCCCAATTTTACAGTATATAACTATATATGGACTGAGTTGTTTAATTTTTTATTGATGATTAAAAATAATTTCACAATGTAATTGAGAAAATTTATAAGATAACAAATCATTTATATAAAACTTAAAAAATAAAGAAAAAAAAAGCTTTGCAAAGTATATATAAAAAAACTTACACTGTAAAATTTGGGAGAATGACAAAGAGATCTCAAAAGAATTAATTAATTTAAGTTAGGTCTCAAATATTAAATTTCAAAAATTCACAACTCAATCTCTCAATTTTTTTACTGCATTGTAATGAATTTGTAACTTATTTGTTAAATTTTAACATAGTTGAAGAATAAAAAATTTATTTTTCTTGTTAAAATTTGTAATACAAGTTACAAATTTATTATAACAAAACTATAAAATTAAGAGATTGAGTTGCAGATTCCTGAAATTTAACATTTGGAACCTAACTTTAATTAATTGATCCTTTTGAGATCTCTCTGTCATTCTCCCATAAAAATTAAAAAAATTAATAATTTATTTATATTTTATCTACTATTACTTATAGAGATGTTTTTTATGGTTTTATTTATAAGTCATTTTTAACGTATTTCATTAGAACTAAGAAAGTCTTAAAACTCATTAATTTTATTTAAAAAATTAATAAGTTTTAAATTTTGTCCTTATTCAATGTACATACTTTGAAAACATATTTTGTCTCTCTAACATTTAATGAAGAGCAAAAGAAAAAAATTATGATAAAAATTTAATGATATGACTTATAAACAGAATAAAAAAAACTCCTCTCTCTACCCTATAAGTGCAAAGGCTACACATGAGCAAGTGTAGCAACTAGGGAGTAAGGGATGCAAAGTGAAAATAGAGTAAAAGTGAAAATCAAAAGATTGAGGGGCCAAAACAATAATTTTTCCTATTAGAAAGCCACATCATAACATAATGAAAAAATTTATGTTTTTTTAAAAAAACTGGCATGTAATGTGGATATGACATTGTTTGAAGATGGATGGGAGATGATGAGTTGACACTTTGACCACGTGATATGCTATCACTAAGGGCTCAATGAATGGCTTTACATTTTTAAGGCCTTTATCATTTCTCCTTCCTTTGGCTGAAATTGGTATTAACCCTTAGGATGATACATATGACACTTTTTTAGGGAGTTTATAAAGAGAGAGAACCCATGAATCGATATTGGGCTCTACACTTTTGGCCAAGTCACATCCTCTCATTGGTGAGCTCTGTGAATTCAAGTCATATAGATGAATTCTGTTATTATTTAATAGTCTATGGGTTCAATCAAGAAAAATAAAGGATATGTTTGGTATGTATGTATAAGTTTGTTGAATTGTGGATATGTAATGATGTGCAATATGCATAGAATATATAGATATGTATGTTTTGATTATTTGTTCATTTGGTTTCAAATACTTGAATCTCACTTAACGAGCTCTAAGACATTCTTGCATGTTTGTTAAATTATTATATGGTTTTTGGAAACTTTCAGTCTCGTTATTGTGATTAAACAATTTTTGGTGAATACTTGAGCAGAGCAATGGGGAAGCAAGTTGAGGCTTGAGGTATTCTAATTATAATGCCTCAAGATGCTTCTTTGTATTGTAAATTGGTGTACTAATGCTAATATGAGATTTCTACTGCATTTTATGTTTTAAAAAAAGATTAGGCTGATTATTAATTGTTATATATATATATTATATATAAAGTTGGAAAAATAAGTGGGCTTGGCCCTTCAGGCCCTGAAGCCCAATTTCCCCATTTTTTACTAAATCTTAAGGCTCGACCTTTATTGAAAGGCTCAGGGCCTGATTCATAAGCTTGATTTTAAAAAATAAAAAACTATTTAATATTATAATCTGATATTGTTTTTCTAAAAAATAATTTAATTTAACATCATAATATTTAACATTATAATTTAACTTTAAAATTTAACGTAAAATAAATAAAACATTCAAAAGTCTAAATACATGTTAGTTGATGCTATCAAAATTCACAAACTATATAAGGCATATCGAGATAATTCTCACAGAATAAGATGCAGGATCAAAATTTTCAAATTAAGTTAAAATCTTAAAAGCGAGCATCAAATTAAAATCTCGAACATCCATAACCTAAAAAAAAGGTTTATGCTAGAAGAATAATTACTTGAAAGTAAGGGAGATAAAAAGCCAAAATAATAAAACACTGAGAGGGAGATACCAAGTCAATAGATGATTTGAGAAATTGAGAGAGTCAGAGGTGAGTAGAGTAGCAAGAGGGAGAGGCGAGATAATTAGAGGAAAGGGGTGTGTGAGAGGGAGAGGTTGAGTCAATAAACAAAAAAAGTTAGAAAACTTGAAATAGTTGAATGCTTAGGGTTTTTTTTCATTTGCCAAATGATGCATTCCAAGACAAAAGAAAAAAATAAAATAAAATAAGGTTTGAAGGGCCGCTCAAGCTTGAACCTCTTTCTCACAGCTTATTAAGGGTGGGCCTAGAAGCCCGATTGCCCTAAAAATCTTCTATTATTTTAAGCTATAATTCTTGTTTAAATAGAGTTTCTAGGCTTGACTTCTATTTTCAACTATACACATATTGTTTTAGTTGGCATGCTGTTAGACAAGCCTAAGGCTTTAGGATTGATGCATGACTGTGAATTTATGGATCTGGATTCCATGACTGTAGTTACTACAGTCATGGAATAACTTTAGACATGTGGCAAAATCCTGGCTTTTTGTTAAATTAAATGGTTTGGATGATCTTGTTATAACAAAAATTAATCACACTCAATCCAAATCTTTCCTCCCTTTTTTTCCTCCCACAATCACCTGCCTATTTAGTGCCGAGATCAAAGAATATTAATGCTGCCAGCTCTCAGGGTTCCAAGTCTGACAAAACCAACATCTTCCTTCTACCTCAGCATTCATACCGGTGGCTTACAGGGCTCCAAATTTGACAAAATCTACCATCTTCGGTAAGATCACATTGGCGGAATCCACATATCTTACTGCTCTCTATCTTTCTTGTTGAATCTGAGAATCAATTTATTATGAATTTGAGAACTGTAGTGGTGGGGTTCGAGGGGACTGTGACGGTGACCGAGTGGTGGATGTGAAATGGGCTGTTTTTCGTTTGCTAATGCAGGGTTTTTTGTTCGAATGAAAAGATAGGTGAGGATGGTGAATAGTAGGTGCGTCATTGGAGGTTCATTATTTTGAGAAAAGATATATACTCTTTTGATCGATTCATTGGACACCTACTAACCACACATTAGAATAAAAGATGATGAAGTACATTTTCTCATTCAACTGGGTGTGTTTGAAGCAGGATGCATTACATTTTATGGAATCCTAAATTTAATAGTAGGTGCATCACAATTTGCCTACTTTTAAAAGTAATTTTCGAATTCTGAATCTAATTGGAACTTGTAAATTTTAAAGAATTTTTACTCTACAGGGAGATCCATTACTGTATAGATTTGTGCAATTTGGACCAAATTTAAAATGCCACTAATGAAGAAAACATAATTTGAAGGAGCACTTATTGTCTCACACTGACCTTGCAATCTGGCATTATTGCCAAGAACTATGAAACTTTAAATTCCAAAAGAATTATTTGGGCAGTAGTTCCAAATAACTTTTGATAAGAAAAATTTTCGAAATACTTATTTGCATAGGGTAGTAGTTTACAAATTATGGGTATCTTAGTATATCTTTTGGTTTGAAGCTTTTATGAAATTGTAACATTTATGTATGTGTGTACTGTGAACTTTAGTGAATTGAAATATTAGCCCAAGAATTTTCTTTATTTCTAAATGCTTTCCATTGGACTTGATTGGAAAGGAAAATTCCTTGTAGTTCTCAATGATAATACGTAGCCAATTTGACCAAACAATATGTAATAATTCTCAATTCCTTTGTTGCTTTACAAATTCCCAAAAACAATGTTGTAACTTCCAAAGAGCATATTACAAAGATCCCCGTGACACATTTTGAGTGAATTGTAAAGCATCAAGAGATAGTAATGGAGCTTCAAGTTGTGCCTACAAAAGCAACAAGGAAATCATTTTTAGCATTTTATTAATAAAGTGAACAAAATAAGAAATGTACTCTTATTATCTTGTACCATCAACATGCTTGTAAAAGAAGGTTGAGAGACTCCACTTGTTATATATGACATGGGAGGGGTAAGTGGTGTATACGGCATAGGAGGTGCTGAGCATTGAGCCATTATCTCCTCTTGTGGTTGAGCTTCCTATAATAGAGAAACAATAAGTCTAGTATAAAAACTCAAAACAAATAGTTTGATCAAACCTTGTTTGTTTCTTTTGCCATTTTTGATGTGGCTCCTTTTTGTTTTGTTACGTCTTTTTTTGATATAAAAACTCTTTTATTTTTTCCTAGCTCACGTTGAGGCCAACTTTGCATTCTGTTTTTTTCTTTCTTCCTTCTCGCCTCTTAAACCCTTTGGTAAAGTGAATGAATCCAATTGTTGTAATTCAACGTCTTCATTATTAATAATATTATGACCTGATCGAACCTTCATTGCTTTGTCACATAGTTCTTTATTCCTTTTGCACAACTTCGCATGCATCCAGACAATCAAACACTTCAGCTGCTAATCTAACCAACTGAGTACAAAGATCTCTATATCGACGTGCACTTTCTAATTTAGGATCACCTTGAACTTCATTTCCATGTATGTCATGAACAAACCATCTCGTGCATATTTTGTCCACCTCTTTAGAATACATTGCTCTGGTAAATACATCACATCTCTTGCTTGATATACTTTTAACACATGACCACATACAATACCAACACGTTCAAACATCTTACAACTACATGAGGTAGACAAAGTGTTTGGATTGAATTCAAGTGCCCATTCTCCCTCTTTACCAACCACTTCCACAACATATTTATGAATATCCCCAATTTCCTCTCTCTCTTTAATTTTTGTGGCCAAAAGTATGTCTACTTGAGCTTGAAATCTGGTAAATATAGGGGGGTATAAACTTGAACAAGCTATTTCAACATGGTAGAATTTTGAGAGATCATTCACGGAATCTTCTCACGTGAATCAAATTCACGTTGTAGCTCATTATATCGCTTATGAACAATAACATGTTCAAAGTGATGGAAGAATTGCTCAATATTTAGCTCTGGTTTTGTGCAACTCTTAACATCTGCATTCAAACTCTCACTCATTTGAGTACTATGCATACCTAATGTCTTTGTATTTTTATTAAAACAGTGGGCCACTTCTCTTTTATGCTATACATAGATGTCAACCAAGCATTTTCATGCACATTGTACTTTGTTAGCAAATTGCCCCATGCTTTCTCAAAATATAGCTTCCTCGATTATGTCAAACATGCATTTGTTAAAATCAGCTAAGAACCGTGATCCTCCTTTCATAAATTTCCTAGGTGTTTTATGCCATTTTGTTCCAAGTAAAATACACACAAGCAATGCTTTGTTTTTGGAATAACTTCTCTTATAGCTCTAGCCATTGCTTGGTCTTGATTTGTAAAAATTGTTTCTAGCCTTTTATCTTGTGTGTATCTAAAAATGTATCCAATAATCATTTGAAAGATTCCATGGTCTCATCATATAAAAGGCCGCCCCAAATATAATCACTCCTCTAAAGTGATTAAAGCCTTAGAATATAGCTAGTGGTCGATGGTCTCTATTTGTATTGTACATGGTGTCAAGACATACAACCTCCCCAAAATAAGCATAGTCAATCAACATTTTTTGCATCTGCCCAAAAAATATTTGTCATCTGTTCATCAGCATCCATTTGGTAAGTATGGTAAAAAGATGGATTTTCTTTAAATTGCTTCTGAAAATATTTTATTAACCATCCTACTTCTCCATAACACATGTTTTTTCTCTTCTAGACTTCAAAAAATTTTTCACATCCAACCTTGTGTAGCCCAGGGTTTTCTCTTCCACCAACCTGTTTACTCATTAACTCAAAAATAAGCCTTTTGTCGAATCCCAGCATCTTCAACCAATCCAATTTGGTCACATGTGGTTTTAGGTATTTTTTGTTGTGACCGCATCATGTGCACAGTTTCTTGAATATGTAGCTCATGG
>NW_026555854.1:0-48190 GCF_029017545.1 Prosopis cineraria | reverse complement strand
TCAAGCATATTGTACTTGTGCTGTCACAGTTGATTGAAAAATTCTTTGAGTTTATTCCCAAAGCCTTTAATATTGCTGCTTCATCCAAAGGATTTGAGAACAACATAACCTAGCAGCAATGTATCTGACTTGTAGTGAGATATAAGAGTGACCCGATCATTCCTCTATATGATTTAAGTCATACTCTATTCATGTTGCATCATCATCTATTTTGATAGAGGAACTCATGTGAGCCTTTATTCCATTTACTTAATCCATTCCAAACCTCTTGAAGCTCTCCTCTAACATTTGGGTTTACAAATAAAGATTCCTTCTTTTCTTTGTTTGATTTGTAAACCTAAGAAGAAATTCAGCTCTCTCATCATTGACATTTCAAGTTCTCCCTACAATGACTCAAAAATTCCTTACACAAAGAATGGTCAATAGCATCAAATATTATATCATCTATATAGATTTCAACAATGAGTAGATGATCTATTTTTTTTCTTAATGAACAAAGTAGTGTCAACTTTTCTTAATACACAAGTTTGTCTTAATACCTATATAGGTCAATTTGTTGAAGAATTTTGTGCAACTAACATTTATTAGGAATAAAGATGCAAATCATAGAAATTCTTAACCAATAATTTTAATGATATAAATTATTTTATTGGTTCGAATTAATGAATTTTTTGTGTGCCAAAAGTAACATTTTATTAATAGAAATCTCAATTATAACAAAACAAGACTCATCGAACCCCAAACAAAAGAAAAATCGAAAGACCCGAAAGAATTATTGGCATTCCCTGCAAATCAGAGGCTATATTTGATGTATTAGACCTCAAAAGTCAAAATCAGACTCTAAGCTAGTAAACCTCCGGATCTTGGGTCAAAATAATATATCTATATATATAACAGTAGAATAACAAATATAGCTACAATGATGATAAATGCCTATTTTTTCCTTTCCTATAATTTTTTGCTGCCACGTGAGATTTAGTTTTTATATTTTCTTTTAAGTTTTTTATTAAATTTTTTTATAATATAACTTTTCTTTCATGACCTCAAAATCTCAAATATAATTTTCTATTTATATTAAAATTTAAAATTTAATTTAAAAAAATCTAAATATATCTAGATAAATAATACTTATTCCTATTTAAAATTATTATTTTAAAAATTAATAAAAATTATTTTCCTTTATCTTTGATATTCTTTTCTATGATCTTAAATATACTTCCCAAATACTATCATTTTGTGAATAATAATTTAAATAATTTTCTTGAAAAATTAAATCATTTAAATAGACAAATTAAAATTGAATTAAATAATAAATTAATAACTTTTATACCAATGTTCTTATAATCATGTGAATTAATAAAATATTTACATTAAATTCTATTTATATTTTTAATTAACTGAATTCTCATTTATAATTTAATTAAATATATATGATTTATGAATTAAGAAATTATTGGATAACTATAATTTTTTGTATAACAAATTAGAATTGCAATCGATATGATGATGTCACATGTTCTTCATGCCTAGATTATTTAATTTAATTTATTCATAATTTTAAATTTTTTAAAAGTAAAACTAAGCAGTATAATGATGCCACATAATATTCATAATTTTTAAATATTCAAATTTAAATTACAAATGACCCCACTCCAGTTCTAACTTTCCATTATACACTGCAAGTCTAGCTTTCATTTAAAAAAAATTTGGTTATATAATAATTACATATATCTAAAACGAACCAAACCACTTCCTCTGTATCTTTTTTTTCTCTCTCCCTTTATTTCGATTTACTATAATCTTTTACTTTTTCTAATATAAATATATATAGTCTTTTCTCCCATGATGTCTACCATTATCATAACTTCCACATTAACTTGATTTTTTTATAAATATTTTCTTGAAATATCTCTAAAAATATAGAAACTACTTTTCCTTTATCCTTATTTTCTCTCCCGCGATGTTAACTCCTTTAGTTTTATTTTAGTTATAGATTTTTTTTATTATCTTTCCTTATTATAACTTCATATTCTTTATAGTTTAAATTTTAATTTTAATTTTTAAAAATATTGAAACCTTCACATATTGTTTTATCTCTAATTTTTTCCCCCATGATATCTCACATTATCAATATAACATCCATCATTTTATTTTAATTTTTAATTTTAAATTTAAAAACTTTCACGATTATAAACTCTCTACTCATGTTACAAAAAATCGTCTTGTTTCGATATATTTCTCTACTCCTGCCTCCTTGAATCCCATGCTTGTAGTCTTCTCCTTCTCCTTTAAGCATTCAATATAACGTAAGCATAAAATATCCACTGCCAGCAAGGTCTAATATGTGAAGTCATTGTCACCTCATCCCCTCCTTGGCTCCTTAGGTCATTAATTCATTTTCTTCATTCTCTAGAAAAAAGTTTGATTCATATCTTTTCATATAATTTTCTATATCTTTCTCACATCTAATCTAATGAGGCTGTGTTGGGGCTCGGACGCATTAATTTTGTTCTCTACTACTGGCCACTTTGAGATCAAGCATGGCCGTATGAATTTTCTATAAAATAAATGTCTTATATATTTTTTTGACCATTCATTGATAGATATGGTTATATGATCCAAGCTTTTATATTGTTTTGTTTACTTGGAACTAACAAAGGTTCAAATGTAAAGGAGAGGTGCACAAAATTACTACTTTTTCATTAAATTGGAAGTGTTTTGGGCACAACTAATGGCATCATGTTTCTAATTTAAGCTCGGGGATGATAGCCTGTTAAGAGAGTTCACCTCTTTTTTTCTGTGATTTTATTATTTGCGATTAATCATGCTTCTTAGTTTCCTCCTTCTATAATTCATCCTTCATACTAATTATCTTATAAAGGACTTGATATTATTTTATATTATTCCTTTTAAGAGACGATATAATTTTCAAAATTTTGTTTTATATAATTGAATGCTACTTAAGGGTGTATTTAGCATGTTTTTAAATTCCAATGCACTAACTTTGGGTTATTCTTATAGTTCTTCTCTTGAGCTTTGGTCTAAAGTGTTTTGGTTTGATTTTAGAGTTAGATCACATTTATGCAATTATGATATTTATAATTTCCCTTCATTATGTTACATAAAATATGATGCCATATCAACATAATTTTGCTTACACACTTGGTTGTTGAAGCTGTTGAAGTTGAGTTTATTTCAAAAAGGAAAAGTAAAATGAAGGTTATTTTCTTGGAAGAATTTTCATTGATGTTATTGGGGAGGTGATGAATATTTTTTTACTACATATACTCAAATATTGTCTTTATTCTAAAAAAAATTTGCATATAATTATATAGAATATTCATATAATTTATCATTTTATAAAATTTACAATTTCAATGTGCCACATCAAATTTTTTATTTTATTTTCTCAATATTACAATGTTAAAATCATAATTCCTGATATGATTTCCACAACTATCAGACTCTCACTTCTTCCAATATTTTTTTTCTCACTCGATATATTTTTAAAATGATTTATAGATTTGTCATAATTCATACTATTTCCTCATTCCTCTCCCATTATTTCACAGACCCTCCCATCACTGTAAATTCCCATCATACTACTCTTATTTTTAATTTTAAAAACTGAGTGATCATGGCGTAAGATAAATAATTTATGATAAGAATAAAAATATTAAATAATATTCTGTTATAAAAAGAATTTAATAACTTTTAAATCTAAATTGTACTTTAGTGGAGAAAATTGTGTACATAATCTTCACCTTGAATCTTAATTATAAAATTAATTTTAATTCTTAATTCTAATTTGATTGTGCAATGTGTATATATTATTTATAATTTAAATTTATTTTTTATAAAACATATTTAAATATGTTTTATAAAACGAAATATGATGTTTCATTTTACCTTTGTAAAATTGTTTTAAATATGGCGATTCAAGGAGAATGAGTTAATTTAAATATGCTTTATAAAATTTGGTTTAGCTTTTAAATTCATTCAATGTGACGTTCTATGAAAATTTTTAAATAATTATTACATTTAACTCATTATTATTAATGAAAAAAATTAAACACCAATTACTTTAATTTAAAAGTGATTTTCTTACAATAATGTAATTTTATAATTTAACTTATACTCCCTCCGTTTAAAAATATAAGATATTTTTAACCAAATCTCACCCCAATTAAGTAGCCTGATGGACCCCATGGCATGGGTGACATAGCATTAATGGCAACGAAGCTTGAGAATGGTAATCATGAGCATGGTGACATAGAAGGAGCCCAATACTTCCAATCCAACGTACCTAAAGACCCATTACAACATATTGGAGGTCCAATGACAAGAGTCCGAACTAAAGCCATGAAGCAAGCCTTATTCAGTCTTGTGCAAGAAGTTCAAGAGCTTAGAGAGCATTGGAGCACTCCTCTCAAGCCCAAAGGAGAGTATCTATACGTGTATAATGTATTTAAGATCCAAACTCATGAAAAGTCAAGCCCAAGAGATGCAGACCTTAGCCCAATGCAAGGAAGACTACAAGTTGAGCCTCTTGCAAGCAAGGAGGCATGAAACCCTAGTGAAGAAGTCAAAGGTGGCGTAATTTTAAATCCTTTATGATCCCTTGATTGTCTCCTAACTTATTTCCTATTTTAATGATCCTTTGATTTGATTTTCTATTTTGAATCTAGTCAAAAGTTAGAATTAATTATAGTATTAATTTCTAAATTTTATATTCCCATAATTTTAGGATTACATCTCCTAAATTATGTGGCTGAATATTCTATCATTATTTTATATTATTTCTCCTTTTAGTATTAGGAAATTAGGGTTTTAATTTTAGGAAATATTCTTTTCTACGAGTCTATATAAATTAGGCATGCTCTCTATTGTAAACAACACAAAAGTTGAATGAAATTATTCATTTTAGAGTTTATAACTCTTGTGAGCCTTAGTGCTTTATGGTGGCTTCCCGTGTGAGAAACAGACGTGATCAAGAGTGTGATCAACTCTTGTGGTGTTTTCGCAGGTTGAGGTTCTTAGAGGCAGGTGCTCTAGAGGATCTTCTAATTGATCATTATCCTATTATTTACTTCATATCTTTCTTTATTTCCATCATAAATTTCATCCTTTTCTTTTTGTTCTTGTGTTTTTGTTGTTTCAGGGTTCTATCCCTAAACTGGCATGATTCTGCTTCCGCGTCCCCTATCAAATTAGTATCAGAGCTTTGGTTGCTAGTTTTGGTTTAAATTCTTGTCCTCCTTTCTTCTTTTTCATCTTGAGTTATTTCTTTTTGTGATTATCTCTTATCTACCCCATCTACTTCTATCTTTTGGTTTTTTTCTTCTTCATCTTTGTGACTTTTTATCTTATGTGAGTTTTCATTTTATTAGCCTTCTCAAAAAAAGAGAAAAAAAATATCTAGAAATTCGTGCAAAAAAAAGGCAAAAAAAAGTGTTAGTGTGTTGAGAAAAAAAAAAAGAGAGAAAAAAATCCGAAAATTCAAAAAAAAATTAACAAAAAAATATTGCTGTGAGTTATAACTGTAGAAAAAAGCTATTCTTGAACTTCAAGTCACCAAGAGGTTTCCTAAAGAGAAAAGTCAACTTGGTGATAAGAAAGTCTTATACGTTGATCACTTTCTTATTTTTAATTTTTGGTAGCACTTTTCAAATTCTCTACTCTCTTATTTGCTATTTGTGCTACTCTCTTATGTTATTTAGTTTTCTATTTTTGTCTTTGAGTATTTGACTCTTTGACTTTTATTTCGTTCTTTCTTATTTTTGTTGTCACATGTGGTTTTTCCTTTCACAAGCTTAATTTCTATTTGTTTCAAAATTACAAAAAAAAAAATCCTCTTTTCATCTTGTGCTTGTTTTCTAGTTTTCTTAATTTAGAAGATATTCACTTGATTGTTTCTTAGTTTCTTAATTTGTGTTTGGTTTCACCATTGGATTCTATCCACAAGCTTTGTGAGTGATAAAAGGCAAGTATGTTTTTCATCATTAAAAAAAAAAGAGCCATTAATTTTTTTTTTGTAAAACACGAGTGACTTTATTTATCTTGAGAGTAAACACGTGAGTTTGCGTGTGTGAGGACCTATTTTTATCTTATATGGTTTCTAGTGCTTCTGTGAACATGAGTAATAAGAATGAATCCCCTAGTATTGATATGAACTCTGTTTTAGAACTTATCAAAACACAGTTACAGCAGTTTTGCTTGGAACTTGATCATAGGTTCCATAAAGAGGATAAAGATGAGCCGGAGACTTCTTCTTCTAAAGAAAAGAAGCATAAGATCCCCAGCGATAATGAGGAGTATGAAGAACCCCCTTCTCCTAAGGGAAAGAAATCCTTAAAGCGTGGTGTTAACTTATCGAACCAAAAAGTAAAGTATCCTTCATTCAAAAGTAGCAACAATCCAGAAAAATACCTTGATTGGGAAATGAAGATAGACCAAATCTTCATGACTCTTGATTTGTCTGAGTTAAGGAAGGTAAAAACTACTTCTTTAAATTTCACTGACTATACTATTTATTGGTGGCAAGATTTGCAGTACAAAAGAAGCCAACTTGCGAAAAAACCCATTAAAACATGGGAGAAGCTTAAAAGGTACTTGAGAAAGGTTTATGTCCCTAGCTACTACTACACAGAGCTGAATAGAAAATTGAGAATGTTTTCTCAAGGATCTATGATAGTAGAGGAGTATGTGCACGAGTTGAATATCTTGAAGTTTTGTGCAAACATTCAAGAAAATGAATGTGAAGCAATGTCAAGAATTATGGATGGTTTGAGGCTAGAGTTGAGAGATAAGCTTGACTTGTACACTTTTGTGGACAAGGAAGAGCTCATACACAAGGCTATAAAGTTGGAGCAGAGAAATAAGAACAAACGTTCCAAATCCTCTTGGAAAGACTCCAAGACAACTTCCAAATGGAAGGATTCCTAAGCCAAAGATACATCCTAAGCCAAGGAAGAAATAAAGACCAACTATGAGGGTAAAACTTCTAAACCTAAACCTTCTTCTTATTTATCTAACACTTCTCCTATTAAGTGTTTCAAATGTCATGGTGTGGGTCACATGGCGAGAGATTGTAACAATAAAAGGGTTATGACCTTGAGAGATGATGGTGGCTATGATAGTGTGCATGAAAGTGATAAAGATGATGCTGATAATGTTGATAATGATTCTACCTCCCATGAATCAAATGATGAGCTTGAATGCAATGATGTAGTTGACTCTATCTTAGTGGCAAGAAGAGCTCTCAATATTCAACCAAAGGAGGATGATAAGCATGAGCAACGCGAGCATATTTTTCACACTAGATGCTTCATCAAAGAGAAAGTATGTAGCATGGTAATTGATGGTGGTAGTTGCACTAACGTCGCTAGCACTTTACTTGTAGATAAATTATCTTTACCTTTAATTCCACACCCTAAGCCCTACAAATTACAATGGTTGAATGATTTTATTGAAATTAGGGTTTCTAAGCAAGTGTTGATTACTTTCTCTGTTGGAGTTTATACTTGTGATTTATTATGTGATGTAGCCCCTATGCTTGCTGGACACTTGTTATTAGGTAGGCCTTGGTAGTTTGATAGTAAGGCTACTCATAATGGTTTTAGAAATTGTTACAAGGTGCCTTTTAAAGGCAAAACTATTGTATTAAATCCTCTTAGGCTCATCCAAGCCTATGAAGATCAACTAAAGATTATTCAAGATTACAAGTAAAGGAGAGATCTCCTTGATTGTGGCATGAGTGAGAGAGAAAAGAAAGAGAGTATTACTTTACTTGAAAATCAATCAAAAGAGAGGAAAAAGAGTGGTAAGAAGGTGAGAAAAGAAAAAAATAGAATGGTGGGAGTGAAGGAAAATAGTGAAAAGAAAATATTATTGTGTGGGAAAAGTAAGATTCAAGAGGCTTTGATGAGTGAGCAAGCCTTTATTGTAATTCCCAAGAATATTTATTTTTCTACTAATACTTTTGACCCCACTTTGCCTTCTAGTGTTGTCTCTTTGTTGCAGGATTATAGAGATCTATTCCTTGATGAAATTCCTGATAGACTTCCTCCCTTAAGAGGAATTGAGCATAGGATAGATTTCTTGCCTGGAGCTGCTATTCTAAACAAGCCTGCTTATAGGGCTAACCCTGAAGAGACTAAGGAGATCCAGCGCCAAGTAGAGGAATTGATAATGAAAGGCTTTGTGCGTGAGAGCCTTAGCCCTTGTGCTGTCCCTATTATCTTGGTGTCAAAAAAAGACGGATCTTAGAGGATGTGTATTAATTGTAGAGCAATCAACAAAATCACTGTAAAGTATCGTTACCCTATCCTTGGACTTGATGATATGCTTGATGAATTGCATGGTGCTTTTATCTTTTCTAAAATTGATCTTAGAAGTAGTTATCATCAAATTAGTATGAAAGAGGGTGATGAATGGAAAACTGCCTTTAAAACTAAATTTGAATTATATGAATGGTTAGTTTGCCTTTTGGTTTGACTAATGCTTCTAGCACTTTTATGGTATTAATGAATCATGTTTTTAGAAAGTTTATAGGCAAGTTTGTTGTGGTTTACTTTGATGATATTCTGATTTATAGTAAATCTTTGACTGATCATATAAGTCATCTTAAAAATGTGTTCGACATCTTGAAGGAATATAAGCTATATGCTAATTTTCAAAAGTGTTTCTTTTACATGGACTTTGTTATCTTTTTGGGATTTGTTGTTAGATTACAGGGAATTCGTGTAGATGAGGAGAAAGTTAAGGCTATTCGTGAATGGCCAACCCCTCAGAATGCAAGTGAAGTGAGAAGCTTCCATGACTTAGCAAGCTTCTATAGGAGATTTGTTAGGTATTTCTCAAGCATTGCTGCCCCTCTTAATGAACTTGTTAAGAAGAATGTGACATTTAAATGGGGTGAAACACAAGAAAGGGCTTTCCAAACCCTAAAGGATAAATTGACTAATGCCTCTTTACTTGTTTTGCCTAATTTCTCTAAAGCATTTGAAATTTAATGTGATGCTTCTGGTATTGGTATAGGTGCTGTTTTAATGTAGGATTCTAAGCCTATAGCTTACTTCAGTGAAAAGCTTCACGGCATAGCTTTGAATTATTCCACCTATGACAAAGAGCTTTATGCTCTAAAGAGGGCCTTAGAAGCATAACAACATTATTTGTGGCCCAAGGAATTCATCATTCATTCTGATCATGAAAGTTTAAAGTTTATCAAGTCTCAAGGTAAGTTAAACAAGAGACATGCTCGCTGGATGAAATTTATTGAAACCTTTACTTATATGATTAAGCATAAGCAAGGTAAAGATAATGTCATTGCTGATGCCTTATCTCGAAGGTATACATTACTTTTTTATTTGCATGCTCAATTACTTGGTTTTGAGATTCTAAAAATTTTTTATAAAACTGATCTTGATTTTGAAAATATTTGGAAATCTTGTGAAAATCATGGATCCGGTGATTTCTTTATATTTGATGGATTTCTTTTTAAGAAAAATAAATTATGCATTCCTATTTGTTCTATGCGTGAGTTGCTTACTAAGGAAGCACGTAGTGGTGATTTGATAGGACACTTTGGTGTAGAGAAAACTTTGGCTATTTTGTCTGATCATTTCTTTTGTCCTCACATGTAGAAAGATGTCATATCTGTTTGTGATAAATGCATTAAATGTAGACAAGCAGAATCTAAGGTCCAACCTCATAGGCTTTACTCTCCTTTACTCGTCCCCTCTCACCCTTGGGAACATATCTCTATGGATTGCCTAAATCTTCTGCAGGCAAAGATTCCATATTTGTTGTTGTTAATAGGTTCTCTAAGATGGCACACTTTATTGCTTGTGCTAAGACTAATGATTCTATTAAGATTACTAACTTATTCTTTAAAGAGATTGTTCGTTTGCATGGTTTACCTAAGACTATTGTAAGTGACAGAGATATGAAGTTTCCTAGTCATTTTTGGCGTACCCTATGGCATAAATTAGGGACTAAGTTACTTTTTTTCACTACTTCCTATCCACAAACTGATGGTCAAACTGAGGTAGTTAACAGAACTATGACTACACTATTAAGAGCAATAATTCAGAAGAATTTGAAGAATTAGGTGAATTGTTTACCTCATATTGAATTTGCTTACAATAGGTTGTTCATTCTTCTACTTCTTATTCTCTATTTGAAATTATTTATGGTTTCAATCCATTATGTCCTATTGATATTTTACCTTTGTCTTTCTCTGAGCTTGCTAACACTGATGGCAAGAAAAAAGCTAAGTTTATGCAGGACTTACATGCTAAGGTTAAAGCAAACATAGAGCGAAACAATGAGCAATATGCCAAGCAAGCAAATAAAGGCAGGAGACGTGTAATCTTTGAGCTTGGAGATTGGGTTTGGTTACATTTAAGGAAAGAGAGATTTCCTAATCAAAGGAAGTCCAAACTTCAAGCTCGAGGAGATGGACCTTTCCAAGTTTTGGAAAGAATTAATGATAATGCTTACAAGATTGATTTTCCTAACTCTTATGGCAATGTTAGTGCCACATTTAATATTTCTGATTGATCTTTATATGATTCTGCAGATTCAAGGACGAATCCTTTCCAACTGGGAGGGAATGATGGACACCATGGCACGGGTGACATGGCATTAATGGCAATGAAGCTTGAGGATGGTAATCGTAAGCATGGTGATATAGAAGGAGCCCAATACTTCCAATCCAACGTACCTAAAGACCCATTACAACATATTGAAGGTCCAATGACAAGAGCCCGAACTAAAGCCATGAAGCAAGCCTTGTTCAGTTTTGTGCAAGAAGTTCAAGAGCTTAGAGAGCATTGGGACACTCCTTTCAAGCCCAAAAGAGAGCACCTATACGTGTATAATGTATTTAAGATCTAAACTCATGAAAAGTCAAGCCCAAGAGATGCAGACCTTAGCCCAATGCAAGGAAGACTACAAGTTGAGCCTCTTACAAGCAAGGAGGCATGAAACTCTAGTAAAGAAGTCAAGGGTGGCGTAATTTTAAATCTTTTATGATCCCTTGATTGTCTCCTAACTTATTTCCTATTTTAATGATTCTTTGATTTGATTTTTTATTTTGAGTATAGTCAAAGGGTAGAATTAATTATAGTATTAATTTTTAAATTTTGTAATCCCATAATTTTAGGATCACATCTCCTAAATTATGTGGCTGAATATTTTATCATTATTTTATATTATTTCTCCTTTTAGTATTAGGAAATTAGGGTTTTAATTTTAGAAAATATTTTTTTCTATGAGCCTATATAAATTAGGCATGCTCCCTATTGTAAACAACACAGAAGTTGAATGAAATTTTTCATTTTAGAGTTTATAACTCTTGTGAGCCATAGTGCTTTATGGTGGCATCCCGTGTGAGAAATAGACGTAATCAAAAGTGTGATAAACTCTTGTGGTGTCTTCAAAGGTTGAGGTTCCTAGAGGCAAGTGCTCTAGAGGATATTCTCCTTGATCATTATCATATTGTTTACTTTATACCTTTCTTTATTTCTGTCATAAATTTCGTCCCTTTCTTTTTGTTCTTGTGTTTTTGTTGTTTCAGAGTTCTGTCCCTAAACTGGCACGATTCTGTTTCCGCGTCCCCTATCACAGCCTATAATAAATATAAAATCATTATCAATAAATTTTAAAACAAAGGCAAGGATTACCCCTTAAAAAATTAAAAAATATTACATTTTTTAATATTTAACTCTTCAAAAAATGCCGTATATTTTTAAACGGAGCGAGTATATTGTTATTTATTTAAATCAATATTTATTATTTCAGCGACGGGACACATACTAATTGTATGAATTATTGAGAAACATAATAATTCACTGCTAAGACCACCGCCATTTTAGGAGGAATTTTTTATATTTTAATAACGATATTTTAATGACTTTGCATTAAAACTTATTTTTTAATTACTTCGCATCATTCTCACTAGTTTTTTTTTTATAGGTAGCTTTTCCAAAATAATTTTTTACTCTCTAAAATATAAATGGTCCAAAATCATTTATGTTATTTTACATTCATATAATTTTTGAGGACGATTGAGCCTCATCATTCTGATGGTCCTCGTCCATTTTGACAACGGTAGAAACTCCGATAAACTTGACCATGATCAGAAACCCATCGAGAAGGCTACAAGTGTTAAAAAAAAGCATGAAAAAGAAACCCATATAAAAATAGTCCCGAATCCTTAATAACGTGGAAGCATCATGGTATTTGATTTATTCAACAACTCTCTTAAATTTAGAAAATTATAGAGAGAAAAGTTGAGAATTTTGTGAATTTGAATTTATTGATCGTGCTTAATACACGCACTAATGCCTGTATCATTAAAATCATTGAAATTCAATTCAATGGCTTTAAATTTATGCTCCACTTAAAATTAATAAATGTGTGGGTTTATCTAAACCATTAATATGAATTTTAATGATTCAAATAATATAGGTATTCAGTACCTATAATTACCAAATCTAAATTCAAAGTTTAATATGTTTTCCTTCCCTAAATTAAAATGAAAAGGTAAGAGGGAAAAGAAAAAAGAAAACTCATTATGTTGGGCTTTTATTGGGCTTTCAGTGGGAGCCGGAGAAGTATCTATGTAGAAAGAATGCAAGAATTCTATATTGAAAAATCCTTATGGGCATGGCCCATTCTTACTTCCTGTCAAAAGTGCACAATTCTTAGGTGGTGTTATGAATTTGGAATTTAATTTAGATCTTAAATTAAAATTTAATGTATTTAAAATTTAATGTTTAGATTGTTTAAAATTTTGTATTTAGTTGAGGTTTAAAATGAAGACAAAAAATTTAAAGTTGTGAGTTTTTAATGGTAAGAGGCTTTGAAAAGAAAAATAAAATATTATGAAGGTTAATTTTAATGTTTAAAGGTAAGAAAAGTTATATACAACAACGTTAAATAATTTAGGGGAACTTTGTAAATTAGTGCTAAAGTTTTATTGTGTATAAATATTTTTTACAAGTAATAAGATTATTATTATTATTATTTTCTATTATTAGCCAATCACTACTTAACTGTCCAATAATGTAAACCAAAATATCAGCAACCTGAGTTGACGAGTTTAATGTCTTCCCATATAATTAATACGGTACGCCGAGTGCGGCCTGCTTGCCCTGGTTTTGGTGGCTCACATTGAATGTACAACTTAGAATTAATTGAATGATATTAAACGGATAGTAGTTACTGGTTAGACCTAATTAAGGAGGCTTTATGAACCTAGCTACATTGAAAATAGAGTATTGTAAATTAAATATTTGATGAGGATTAAAAATTATTATTTTAAATTTATAATTGATTTTGACATGGAGAGATATCATATTAATATATATATATATGTGTGTGTGTGTATCATAACATCACAATTTTTACCTTTGAAATATTGATTTTTTGTATTATCCAAACATGCACAAGGATTCATACACAAAATGGAATATTGAAATATAATGGGAGAAAGAAAGAAGGACTAACTAACTAATAAATACTAATATATATTGCAACGAACAATACATCATATAGATTGATTTAGAATGCTCAAGGAGCAATGGCGGAGCCAAAATTATTAGATTAAAAAATTAAAATGTAAAATAATATATTGTGAAATCAGGACCCTTTAGATCAAATATAGCAACATGAGCAAAGACTATATATTGTTGGAGTATTTGTTTATGAATTTATATTAATTAATAAGCCCAAACAAATTGGTCTTTATGATCTTGTGTGAACTGTGATAAGTAGACCACACAAGTGAGCCCAATAGATAAAGGCCCAACTTACAATCCTGTAGCCATTAGTTATTTCCTATCTCTTAACTAACTGAGTCAGAGGTAATAAAATATAATTAATTAATTAATTTAATATAGCGATTATTGATCTGGTTCATATAAGTCGATTAGTCAATAACTATAAAACACATGATAGCTTTCATTTACTCCATTATCTATGAACCTTAGAAGACTACAGGAGTCTAGTAGGTTGTGCGTTTGTCTATACTCAAAGTAATTGAGGTGTCTCTAGCAAGCGATCATGAATTATTCAAGTACACACACACTACTTTGTTTAATATCATTTGTTTATATGAATTGAGATATTAAGGTTATCACGTGGTATTAGAGCCTGGTTGTGAATTTTAAATTTATATATTTCAATTATTCTAATGCATATAATGATATATTAATAGAGATTCATACTCATATATTAATATTTTTCCTTATATTCATGTTATTCAAGATGAGTATGAATATGAGATTTAAATATATTCATCTATGTACCATAATATTCTGTTTGAGGGACTGTTGCAATCAAATATAAAATTTGACTTATTATTGTGTTCATTATTCTTTCCCTCCTTGCATCTTCTTCATTGAACAAGATGGCGTCTTTGCGTTTGCTGTGTTGTCACTAGAAACAACACTATTTGGATTCTACAAAAGTTATTGTTGTGCCATCACTGGACGTATTTTTCTCTCATTAGAACACCTCTCTCCAATATGCTACGAATGTGTTGTCGGACGAAGATTGAGTCTTTATGATTGTAAGCATCATTCTCTCCTGCTTTGGCTCCCATCACCAGAAAGAACTCCAAGACCATCGGAGAGGGCTATTGGTTTATGTTGCCAACATTGTGATTTGCTATAGCTCTTCGAATGCTAGCATTGTCACCTTCCCTTAGCTCATGGTGTTGCTCTAGGTTTTGTGTAATATGGCTGCAAGAGACCTAGAAATCGAGTCAGAAACTAGATCTGTCAACAATCATCAAGTACACAATTGAAAAGGAAATTAGGGACAGTATTCCTGAAAAAAATACTACAATGGAATACTTAAAAGTTATTGGTAACAAATATAAAGAAGCTTGACAAGACTCAAAAGAACTACTATTTGTCATTGCTTGACAATACTCAATATGATGGAGTACCTGATGTCAGAGAGCATATTCTAAAACTTGTTCATTACTACAACATGCTTAAATCATATGGAATTAACTTGAATGAAAGCACCTTAGTTAATCGTGTTCTTCAATCATTGCCACCAGAGTATGCATTCTTGAGGACTTCATACAATTCGCAAGAAGCTAAATGGTCTGTTGACCAAATGATATCAATAGTCACTCAAGAAGAGGAAGCTATAAAAAAGAATTCATCTCACTCAATAAACTATGTTTCTCATGGTTCTAGTAGTAAATTTGGAGGGTCGTATAAGGAAAAAGAAAAAGGAAAGATGCCTGAGGCCTTAAAGGCCCCGAAGCCTAATAATCCAACTTTTAAGAAGGATGGTGATAAGAGTGAGAAGATAAAAAAGAAACCCTTAAAAGGGTCATGCAATTATTACAAGAAACTCGGCCACATTAAAGCTAATTGCATCCAACTAAAGAACAAATAAGAAAGTAAAGGTACAATTCTTCAAACTACCCCTCTAGCTCTAGTTTGTTTTGAATCTAACACTATTGAAACTTCCTTTGACTTATGGTGGCTAGATTCTGGCACTGCTGTGCATGTTGTGAATTTTCTATGAGGGCTAAAAAAATAAAAGGTTTCAAATGAGGCACAGAGGTCAATTTTTGGCATAGCAGGGAGCAAGGCATCAGTTGAATGCATTAGAATTATATTTCTTTATGTTTAAATTTTAGACATATTTTAAATGTGAACAATGTTGTTTATGTACCTTCTACAAAGAAGAATTTAATTTCAACTTCTGCATTTGATATTTGTGGTTATTCATTCTTCGAAGGAAATGCGAAAATTGATATTCATTTTGATTCCATTAATGTCAGTTGGTTTTCTTGATATATTATTTATATTGATTGAATGATTGGTTGCATGAATTTCCTAGTCTCTAAATTAATGTTGCTATTAGCATAAATGTTAAAGGCCCAACGATAATTCCTTTATGTTATGGCATCGTCATTTAGGTCATATCATTAGAGAGAGATTGGAACATATGGCCAAACAAGATGTCTTACAAAACCTTGATTTCTTAGATTTTGACACTTGTGCTGATTGCATAAAGGGAAAATTCCCTGTGAAAGCTAGAATCAAAGCGTTAAAAAGGTCTGAAAATATTTTAGACTTAATCTATACTGACATTTGTAGACTTATGACACCTCCGCCTATGGGTGGTTTTAGATATTTTATCACCTTCATAGATAATTACTTTCGTCATGGATGGGTTGAACTCTTACGTGAAAAGGGCAAGCCTCTTAATGCATTCAAGACCTTTAAGACAGTAGCCAAATTGAAATCTAGTAAGTTGTGCAAATGTGTGAGATCTGATAGAGGAGGAGAATTTTACAAGAGATATACTGAGATTGACAAGCACCTTAGGCCATTTGAGTTGTACCTTCAAGAAAATGGCATTGAAGCTCAGTATACTATGCTTGGCACCCCATAGCAGAATAGGGTTGCAGAAAGGTGAAATCATACTCTCATGGATATGGTTTAGAATCATGATCAATCACTCCTCACTGATAGAATTCTTGTTAGGTGATGTACTTAAAATCGCTGTTTATATTTTGAATCAAGTTCCCAGCAAGTTAGTTCCAAAGACTCCATATGAGTTGTATTTGAGAAAGACTCCTGCATTAAAGCATATGCGAGTTTAGGGTTGTAAAGCACAAGTAAAACCCTACAATTTACAATAGATGAACCTTGATGCTAAAACTATTGATGGTTTCTTTATTGGATATTGTATCAGATCCTGTGGGTATAGATTCTATTGTCCAAATCACACTACCAGGGTTATTGAATCTGATCGAGCTTTTTTTTTAAAGATGCCTTAGTGGGAGCTTTGTGTCTAGGCATATTACTTTACGTGACAAAAGTAATATTTTGCCTATGCCTACTGTGAAAACCCCTCATGTTGACAAAAATGATGTCGTAGATTAGGATGAAGCTGAAGATGAACCACCTTTAAAAGGTGATAAGGATCTGCTTGTTGAACCAAGACAGTCTTAAAGGTTTCCCAAATCTGCTATTCTAGATGATTATATAGTGTATTTGTAGGAATTTGATTTATATGCAATTGATTGTTTAGACTAATATCTCATCAAGAGGCTATTTATAGCATGTATTCTTCTAAATGGTTGGAAGCTATAAGTAAAGAAATCACCTCTATGTATCATAATCATATATGAGAGCTTGTAGAGCTACCAAAGGGTTTTGAATCAGTGGTTGCAAGTGGGTCTTTAAAACAAAACGAGGAGCTACAAGTGAAATTGATAGATACAAAACCAGACTTATAGCTAAAGGCTACAACGAGAAAGAAGGTATTGATTACATAGAGACCTTCTCTTCAGTATCAACCAAAGATGCTTTTAGAGTGGTAATGGCTTTTGTTACATAGTTTGATCTTAATCTTCACCGGGTGGATGTCAAGACTACATTCTTGAATGGTGACTTTTATAAAGAAGTCTAAATGACACAACTTGATGGTTTTATTGAATCTGGTAAAGAATATCTAGTATATAGATTAAAGAGATATATCTTGAGCTAAAAAAAGCCTCTAGGCAATGGTATTTGAAGTTTGATGAAGTTATCAGCTCACTTAGTTTTATTGAGAATGTCTTAGATTAGTGTATCTATCAAAAGTTTGATGGAAACAATTTTACCATTCTTGTTCTCTATGTTGATGATATCTTGTTAGTTAGCAATTCAATGAATTTTCTCAATGAGATAAAACACCTATTGTTTAGCCATTTTGACATAAAGGATACAAGTGAAGCTTCTTTCATTCTTGGGCTATAGATTTATCATGATAGATCTTATGTTTTTTTTTAGTTTATCACAGATCACTTATATTGAGCGAGTACTTACGAAATTTAAAATGGATTCATGTTCTCCCTCACTTGCTCCTGTTCAAAAAGGTGAACTGTTGACAGAATTACAATGTCCCAAGGATGATGAGAAGAGAGTTGAAATAAGAAAGATACCATACGCTTTCGTTGTTGGTAGCCTTATATATGTTCAAGTATGTATTGAACCAGATATAGCCTTTGCCATTAGAGTACTGGGTTGATAGTTAAATGATCTAGGTTCGGATCATTCGAAAGCTGCAAAGAAAGTTATGAGGTATCTTCAAGGCACAAAGGATTATATATTGACCTACAAAAGGTTAGATTCTTTTAAAGTTTTTGGATATTTTGATTTTGATTTTAAAGGATAAGAAGATGTTGAAATTGTTGGCTTTTTAGATTTAGATTTTGGCTCTTATTTGAATGATTGTAAATCCATGACTGGCTATATTTTCATGTTATCTAGAGGAGTTATTTCTTAAAAAAGTGTAAAGCAAACACTTACAATAGTTTCATCTATGGAAGCTAAGTATATTGCCTGTTTTGAGACTATACATCAAACTATATGGCTGAATAAGTTGATATCTGACATGCACTTAGTTGACTCAATATCATATCTTCTAACCATTTACTATAATAATAAATCTGCAGTATACTATACTAGCAATCACAAAAATTCCAATCGTACAAAGCATTTTGATATCAAACTTATATTTGTGAAAGAGAAAATTGTTGAGTCTTAGACCTGTGTGGTACACATTTCTAGCATGCAAATGCTTGTAGGTCCTCTGACCAAAGGTTTACTTGTAGAAGTTTTTCAAAATCATGTAACTTGTATGGGTATTGTGAATGCTTTTAATGCCTTAGTTTATTAGAAGTCTGATAATCTTTTGTATTACAATTTCTTTTTAGGCTTTGTTTTCCTCTGTGAGTTATATTTAGTTCAGTTAGAAGCATCCATATCATTTGTATCCCCATAGGATTCAATGATTTTGTTATAGTATGCTCTGCATGTTACTTATTTTCGTATAGAAATCAATGATTTATTGATGTTATCTTATTGAGCTGTGTTGGGAATAAACTTTCATATTTTATTTAGATTATGAGACATTATATCACTTACTTTCTTATAGGATCCAATAATCTTGTGAAGTTTCATTTATTGAATTTTTCTATGGCTTGTTTATACAACTTGCTTAATTAATACAATCTAAGTGGGAGATTGCTGAAATATTTATTTATGAATTTACATTAATTAATAAGTCCAAATATATTAGTTTTTATGATATTGTGTGGATTGTGATAGGTGGACCATACAAGTGAGTCCCATGGATAGAGGCATAACCTACAACCCTATAGTTGTTAATTATTCCCTATCTCTTAACTAACCGAGTCAGAGATAATAAAATATAATTAATAAATTTATTTAATATAGCAGTTATTGATTTGATCCACATAAGCCGATCAGTCGATAACCATACAGCAGACAATAGCTTTCATTTACTCCATTATTTTTGAGCTTTAAGACTAAAGGGGTCCAATGGATTGTGCCTTTATCTATACTCAATATAATCAAGAGGTCTCTAGTAAGCGATTGTGGATTTTTCAGGTATGCACACATTATTTTGTTTAATATCATTTGTTTATATGAATTGAGATAGTGAGGTTATCATATATCTCCATGATACCCAAAAAAAAAAAAATTGTCTTGACAAATTGGCCTATATATTGGCCATTTTCCTACATTTATATTATTTTACATTCAGATGATTTTGGAGAACGATTTACAGGGTGTTTGGAGTAAAGGAATAATCAATTTTAGAGAAAATTATCCAACAGCCCTATTTGTACTCAATTGATTATTGGGGCTGGAGTCGATTTTTTTATAAAGGTCCTCGTGGCTGCTTTTTGTTCGTCAATTTTACCGGTACAACGTATTAATTATGGATGGCAATTAAGTTTTCGTTTGCGTAGGCAGCAACAAATATTCCATTCGAATGACCCCCGGTTCCTCTTTTTCCAACCATCTATAAATACTCGTAGGAAAAAAAAAACAAAAGCACACTTGGAGATTTTTCTAAGATTTAAAATTATTCTGTATTTCATCAGAAAACACATATCTTTTAGCCAATAAAAAAATTAATTTATGATGAGTGATGCCTTCCAAACTTTTTTAATTATATATAAGCGTATTTATGTAAGACGATTCTGTTTAAGATATGTTGAGACAATTTGTTCGAGACATGATAAATATTAAATTTTGACACATCTCACACTGAAAATTTAAACATTAATTCAGCTATTGCTTTAGTTCATCAGACTCAAATCTCATTGAAGTACCATTGACCCTCATAATGCCTTTCATAAGCGATACTTTCAAGAAAACTTTGTTTCCTACCACAAATTCCAACTCTCTATGATGACAATCTGTATAAAATTTTTGTCTACTTTGAGTTATTGACAATCTTTATTTGATGACCTATATTTTCTCTTTAGCATCTTACATAAAAATCTAGTCCTAAAATTTTAGCACCCCCAACTTCAAACTAACCATTCGAAGATCTACACTGCCTACCATATAAGGCCTCAAACAGTGCCATTTATATACTTTCTTGATAACTATTGTTACATGAAAACTCCATTAATGCTAAAAGCTCATTCGATCTTCCTCCAAAATCTAAAACACAAGATCTCAACATGTTTTTAAGAATGTGAATTATCCTCTCAGACTGACCGTTTGTGGATGAAATGCAGTGCTAAGATCCAGTCGAGTTCCCAAAGCTTCTTAAAATGATCTCCAAAATCGTGATGTGAATTGTAATCCTCTATCAGAAATTATGGGTATTGGAACTCTATGTAACTGTACAATTTGATTAACATAAATCCAAGCATAATCACTGGTAGAATATGTCATCTTAACTGGAATGAAATGCATGGATTTGGACAATCTATCGATAATCATCTAAATAGAATCATACTTTTAGTGGTTCGAGGTAAACTTGTAACAAAGTCCACTGTAATATTTTCCCATTTCTATTATAGAATTTCTAGTCATTGAAGTGGCCTTGCTGGTTTCTGATGTTTTGCCTTAACTTGTTGACATACTAAACATTGTGAAACAAAGTCTACTACATTCCCTTTCATTTCCTCCCACCAGTACAATTGCCTTAAATCTTGATACATCTTTACAGACCCTAGGTGAATTGTATATACAGAATAGTGAACTTCTTCCAAAATATGTCTTTCAACTCTTCAATTTGTGGAACACAAATCCTATTATCACGTCTTAAAACTCCCTCTTGGTTAATGGTAAACTCGACGCTCTCCCCCTTCTTAACTAATTCCATTATTTTACCAAGCTTTGAATCTAAATTTTGAGCATTTTTAATTTGATCAATCAAACAAAAATGGGCTTACATATGAGCCAAAATAACCCTATCTCAACAATTTCAAATTTCAATCCATCTTGCTCAAGCTTATGAATTTCCTACACTAAAAGTCTCCTTATCATTGTTATATACACCAGACTATCAATTGATTTTCTGCTTAAAGCATCAGCCACTACATTTGCCTTGCCAGGATGATACCAAATCATAAAACCATAGTCCTTAAGCAATTCCATCCATTTCCTTAGCCTAAGATTAAGATCTTTCTATCCAAAGATGTATTTAAAACTCCTATGATTGGTAAAAATTTTACATCTCACCATACAAATAATATTTCCAAGCCTTCAGAGCAAAAATGACTAGTGCTATTTCTAAGTCATGCGTCAGGTAATTTTGCTCATGTTTCTTGAGTTTCCTAAAAGCATATGCAATTACTCTCTTATTTTGCATTAAAACACAACCAAGACCAACTCGAGAAACATCACAGTAAACTGCATATCCTCCAATTCCTGATAACAAGCTTAATGCTGGTGCATACGTCAAACAGTCTTTCAATTTTTGGAAACTTTTCTGTAACAAACTTCACATTTTCTTGGGTCAATCTAGCTAATAGTGCAACTATCCTAAAAATTCTTTGACAAAACAACGATAATAAACAGCTAGACTTAGAAAACTCTGAATCTCTATAACTGTAGTAGATTGTGGCCAATTTTGAACTACTTCAACTTTAATTACTTGCATCAACCTATATACCTTCTTTGGACACAACATGGCCCAAGAATGTAATTAGAATAAGCCAAAGTTCACATTCTAAAAACTTTGCATAAAGTTGGTGCTTCCTTCCGTCTGCAATATTAGTTGCAAGTGTTATTCATGTTCATCTGAACTCTTTGAGTACACTAGAATATCATCAATAAAAACAATTACAAACTTGTCTATAAATGGTCTAAATACTTGATTCATCAAGTCCATAAATGTGCCGAAGCATTTGTGAACTCGAAGGACATTACCAAGAACTCACAGTGCCATATTGAGTTTCAAATGATGTTTTTAGAATGTCCTTTTTTTCAACCAATGATAACTTCAATGTAGGTCAATCTTTGAAAAAAAAACATTAAGCTCCTATCAACTAGTGAAAGAGATCATCGATTGAGGTAATAGGCATTTATTCTTTATAGTAGCTTTGTTAAGCTACCAATATTGAATACAAAAGCTTAATGACTCATCCTTCTTTTTATTAAAGAGAGACGGCATTCCTTAAGGAGAATTACTTATAGCTGACTCTTCGATCCTCTCAATTCAAATGGTATCATTCTGTAGGGAGGTATTAAATTGGCTGAGTGCCCAAAATCACATCAATAGCAAATTTGATCTCCCTATCTAGGTAATTTGGGAAAGATATCCTGGGAAAAACATCAGGAAATTATCTAACAATTGGAATTTATTTTAAATTAGAAAGTAGTTTTCAACATCCTTTATCAAGGCCAAGTACCCTTGGCAACCCTTTATCAAAAGTTATTGGGCCTTCAGGATCAAAATTAAACTAGTCAGTTTATCAATTTGGCTCCCTTGCAAAACAAGAGGAAATCCTCTAGAAATTTCAAATCCCACTACTTCAAAGTGGCGGTAACAGTAGCATAAGAAGAGGCTAACTAATCCATACCTACAATCACCTCAAAGTCATATCTAATGTCATTGAATCAACTAGAGTTTCTCTACTTTCAAGAGATACTTTACAAAAACTCGTATCCTTATGAATATAAGAGATTCTCATACTAGAGTAGCAATCATGAAAGGATTATCAAGCTTATAAATTTACATCATTTAAAGCTTAAGTATCTGATCAGATCATAATATAAACACATACTTGTCCTTGTCCTAAAAATTGTCCTCATTTTGCAGATGCTTTTCTTGACATACCCCTATCCATAGAATAGAAGATGGTCCCATAAAAGAAGTCAAGTAGGGAGGTGGCCAAACAGATCCCTAACTAAACACTGATTAATAAGAGGGTAGTTTCTTTTCAAATAACTAACCTATTCACACTCATAACAAGTACTAGATGCCTTATGATGAGATCCAAAATGAAAATTTCCACAAGTAGCACAAAGAAATCTAACATAACTTAGCTAATGCAACACTAGTTGAAACTATAGTTTGGAATTCCAAAAACTACATCCAAGAATTAGAGTACTAGTAGAGGAAGAGACATAAGATATAGGCATCTTAGGGTTCAGCATCTCTACTCAATGCCTTAAAGAAACATTACTAGGTTTTCTTCCTTATCAATTCTAGAGAAAATAGGTAGATTTAGCTTGATAAAGTCAATCAACTTTACTAAAGCTGTCTCTTTTCTAACTTCACTATAAGTTCCCTCTTATATACCATACTTAGATTTAAAGGCTCAATCTCAGACAAAATCTCCTAATTATGCCTATGACCTTGCCCTCCATTACTATGGGGCAATTCATTATGTGGAGTAGAAGAAGTATTAGATGTTCTACTACTACTAGAAATTCGACCAGAGGGATGACATTAAGGCGACATTCTCTCTATATAAGGAAACATAAAATATATTTAATTGAAACGATAGTAACTATATAAGAAGTACAATGAATAAGGAAAGGGATGACTTTTTAGGACATCTTGATAGGACTTTCAATGAAATCTCAATTATTATTATGCCCGGGTTCATAATAATAATTGAAACTTCAAAGAAAAATCCTTGCTCCACATAACTAAAGAAACCTAGGCTCTAATACCATCTATCACACCCGAATACTAAGGGTATGATCGGCATGGAATATGAAGTGAACGCACATTCCATAAGCCTTGACTAACTAGAAATTAAGCTAAAATAGTGATATATGGAAGTTATATATATATTAGTAAAGTTCGTAAAGTTTTAAAGTTTTTGTAGAAATTTTGGCAGAGTTTCTCCCATAATTTGGACCTCCCAAAATTTCTACAACAACAACAAAACCTGCCAACCAGACTAGCAAGGAGACTAACTCTATTCTAGAATTTTTATAATATAACAAAATAAGACTAGGATCTAACTATGGTATACGTAAAGTATTAAATTATAATTACAAAATACAGTACCTAGTTTACTAAAACAATAATTGCAATATACCTCCTCTATTTTTCTAAAAAAACAAAAAGGCCCTCAATGATCTATTGGAAGGGCAAGGTCAGCTACAATATCTGAGACCAAATAAATTACTAATGAGTAGTGTTCCAATCAAAATTACAAATAAGAAAATATGAAGATAATAAATAATAAATTTATCTTCAAATGACTTAATGAAATAATGAATTACATCCTTTACCTAGAAACAAATAAAGATTTTTCCCAATAATATGATCATGAGATAAGACAATGCTAATAAGATCACATATATGTTAAAAGCTTATATTAACCATAAATATAAAATTTTTCAATGATAGTGTAGTGTGATAAAGTACTTTAAAAGAATTATTAAAGAAATGATAAATTTTTAGCTTAAATTTAAGAGGGCTTTATCAAAATGAATAACAAGTGTGGACACACAATCTACAAGGATAAATAACCAATCAAGTGTGGACACACAGTCCACAAGGGTAAATAACCAATTAAGCATGAACACACAATTCACGACGGTAAATAACCAATCAAGTGCAGTTGGAAGCTACAAAACAAGCGCAGCAAGAGTCACGAATCAAGCACAGGCATGAGCTACTATACTAAAAGTTTGCATATCAAACATAAAGTTAAAAAATTGGGTGCTTGTTTTTGTAAATTAACACCGTTTATCATACATCAACTTTAATTATTACTTACCAATAGCATAAATCATTAGTAAAATTAAGATATCATTATTAATAAAATAATTATTAAAAAAATAGAAGTGACAAGACTGTTTATATAACTAATAAAGAAATAACATTAAAATTTAAGTAAAGGAATTTTTTATCAATAAAGCTTGAAATTCATTCGAAATGCTACCCACTCACTTGATAGTTTTTCCAAAATTCTAAAGCACGCTTCTCTTAATTTTTCACTTTAATTTTGATAGTGTTCTTCATTTCTTGACAAATGGATCATAATTCTAAAATCATTTATGAAGAAATTTTTCATTCGCTATTTGTGCATTAAAGTTCAATTCAAATGATATTAACAATAATATTCCAACAAATTATGTTTTAAATATACTTAAGTCAATTAAATCATTTGACAAGTCAATTAAATCATTTGACAACTTTCCATTTATCCTTATAATTTCTTGTGAAACAAGCTTACTCTAGACTAAAAATGTGAAACAAGCATTATATATAATCATTTCTCCCATTTTGTTGTTTTAAAATTTTCAATTAATAACTTGAACTAAACTGATAGATACTTCTCCATGTGAATCTTAACAACTCACAATTCACCAAATTTTCCTATCCCACATTTTTACAAATACCTTGAGAACATGTATTTATCGTTGACAAATTTATGAGATAATTACCCATGCATTCCAACAACTTTCTTTTCCTCCATATCTTCTTTCTAATATAACCATAAACACATTGAGGGCATTCTCCAATAATTAAGTTATGAAATGAACACATCTAAGTAAGTTCTACAACTCCCAACATCAAATTCTATGGTTAAATATCAGCTCAACATCATTATAAGCATCAACTATATTTTCTCCTTACACTCAACTAAAATATTACAACCACAATGAAGAATAAAAACTGCACCCAACGGCTGTAAAAAGAAGGAATGATTCAGTGGGCTATATAATCTGAAGAGAAAGGAAAGAACACAACATCTTACCTCAACAAAGCTCAGTGGCAACAAACATAAATCAACCACTGCACAGCGTCAAAGGAGAAAAGCTAAGGGTTTCAATCTGTCATACACACGAGAAGAACAAGACTATAATTTCAGCCAATAAAAAAAGAATCATCTACCATATGCACACACGCTGGATTTCGACAGAAGGGAAGGAAGAAAAGAAGCAAAAAAAACTAACCCCTGAATATGCACCTCGGTTAAGCACAAAACAGAGAAACAAAAACTATTCATCCTTTCCACTTGACACAGGCAAACCAAGACAACGAAGAGGAAGAAGAAGTTGGCAACGAAGACAGAAACTTGATGGAAACCTCTCAGCCATGCAAAATAGCACGATGATATAAAAGGAGAATCAGCAACCAACTTGCTGTGGCTAGCGAACGGGAATAAAGATGATGACAGCGGATGAAGCACAATAGCGAGAAATCAACCCCTCGTGACAGTGAGCTACGGACGTAGATAAGAGACCGAGATAGACCGACTATGAATGTCTAGAAGAGTGTGTATTGGTGGTGGGAAAAAAAAGAGATGAGATGCTGTTGCACGAAAAAAATAGTTTTCTGATCAAAAGAAGGGTTGGGAAAATTTACAAAAAAGGGGCATGTGAAATCACAAGAAAAGTCACAAAAATATTACAAGCAAGGACATGAGATTTTTTTAAAATTTTAAAACTAATTTTAATTTTTTTAAATTTAAAATTTAGGGTCATTACAATCATCTTCTTCTTCCTTGTCATTAGACATTGAACCGGGAACCTCTAAACTATCATCAAACTTCAAAGTTGCCAGTATTAAAAGTAGAATTTAAATTAAAAAATTAGATTAGTTGAAATATTATTATATGAACGAATAAATTTAACCATCAAATGTCTAATTATTATAAATAATTAGTGCCATTGTTTAAAATATTAACCTAATCATGAAACAACTGAAAATAGAAACTCATTATACTTTCAACAGCGATTTTTATTGTTACTACAAATTGTTCACTTTCAACAGCGACTTTTTGGAGTTGCCGGTGAAAGTTTTTTTTTTTTGGTAGTGTTAAGCCTCGTTCACTTTGTCTAAAAATTTGTATATCCTATCAGTTATCACATAAGCTTTTTTATTTTTATTTATAAGTCACCTTCAATATTTTTATTGAAATTAAGAAAAGACTTAAACCTCATTAACTCTATTTAAAAATTCAATAAATTTTTAATTTTATCTCTATTAAATATACCTACTTTAAAATAAAGTACTCTAACATATAATAAAATTTTCTGCATTTGTAAAGATGAACATAATAATTATTGAGGTGCCTTATAAATTAGACAAAAATATTCTCTCTCTATCCTATAAATAGGACCAAAGTATTTATGATATTAACACACATATAGAATGTATATTTATATATATATATAGTCTCTCTCTATATTACACACACAATTAGAATATTTATTTATTTATTATTTTTTTATATACTCTTTCTGATCTCATATATAAGTCACTTCTAATATTTCATGGGAATAAAAAAATCCAGTTAAATTATCGGTATTTGTCATAAACAGGTATAAGGTTTTTACTGTATTCTATTAAATTCTTCATCTTTAAAAATATTTTATCTCTCATTGTATAGCCTCTTACTTTATTTATAAGAAATTGTAAAAGAGTAAAATTTCCAAAAAAAAAAAAAAGTTGCTCCGTCAGTTCTAAATTCTAAAAGACTTTTTTTTTGGGAGATATTTGGCATCCAAAATATAACATATTTTGACAAAAGCTCAATATAATGATTTTTCTTTTTCTTTTACCTCCTTCCGGAGATGCTTTAGATTCTCATTCTGTCTAACAATCAAAATCCTCATTGATCCGTCTGGTTACTGGAGAAGATGGGAAGCTCGTTGTGGTGGAGTGGTTATAAGAAACAATGGAGTTGCTAGATATTGTTAGTCTTGCTTCTTGAATCGTATCCTTTCCTACTGCCATCACTGAAATGGTTGGCATTTCACAAGGGCTGGATCTATATGTTCTAGGATGAGACTTCAAAGAGTCAATGTTTTCTCTTGCCGCATGAGATTGAAAATTATCCGTTCAGAGATATCATCCATTATGCTAGATTCCTCTTATTTAGGAGTAGTTGTCTCTTTGAGTTTTATGTTTAGGGAGACTAATTATTGTAGCCATCTACTTTGTTAGCTAGTTTTGCTATGAATCTTACTGGGACCTTTTATTCTTTTGATCAACCCTTGCCTTAACTATGGGCAGTTGGTGAATGATGAAAAGAGAAGATCCTTAAGTCTGTACTGATTTCACCTTTCGTGGTTTAATGTTGTCACTTTATATTCAAAAAATCATTTTGCTACGCAATTCGCATGGTATATTGTCAGTGTATCTAATTTGATGCTGAAAATTTGATACGCACATGCATGGATAAACATGCACAGCTCTTCCTTTTGTTTATTATTTTGGGTAAAATGCGGGGTCAGAGCCAAATGCATGCACAGCTGATGCACACAAAATGTTTCACTGCAGGTGTACAGCTCAAAATGCAATATAATAGTGCGTCAAGGTCGATTCCACAAGGAATCAAGTATAATAGCAATTAGGCAATAAAGTTTTCATTTTTGTTCACGTTAAGCAAAACCAATTAGAAGCGATTGATTAAACAAAATTAAAGAGTGAAATAAATAAAATGCAATGAGATTCCCAATCCAACAACTACAAATGTCCAATGCAACCTAGAATTACTAATCCTTGCTAGCTTCATAGATCTTGCTTTTTACCCAATTAATTAATTTTAATGCTAATTTTGTTAATCTAGAGTATTAATGGCTATAAGGGCCTTTTGAACCTCAAATAGCCCTCTCTCAAATTAATTATGTTATCTAACAAAATTATCGAAGAGGCAACTTCAATTCCAACTCACTCTAATTTGATTATATGAGGCAATTAAGTATATATATTTCTATCCTAATTACAAATTAGATCATAATTTAATATCATATTACTCAATCTAAGGGTCCAAATGTGATTTTACTTCGTCAAGGAAAAACCCCAACACCCAAATTCATATTTAATGATGGCCAAATATTAAATAGACAAATTAATGCAAGATTGAGCAACCAAAATTAATATTAAGCATAACCAATGGGTAAAAACAAGCTCTAATCCACCAATAAGTTCATAGTTACCCTAGGTCAAATGTGTTTAGCGACTAACAGCCATTAAAATAGTATGAAGCAACAATATTCATTAAAAGATACATCAAATGAAGAGAAAAGGGAGAAGAAAGATTAGGAAGGATAATTTCTGTCACAAATTGCAAGACCCAAGTATTTGTCAAGCTTCTCCAACTCTTTCTCCACCTTAGAATGCTCCCTGGACGTGCAGGTGTTGGTTGAAGATGAACTGGAACGGAAATGATAGCCAAAAACCCTTAAAACACGATTTTAACTGAAGCTGTGCGTTTTGTTAAAAACTGGTCTGATGTTGCAACATCCAAATCCGATGCTGCAGTATCACCGGGGAGAATTCAATTTCTTATGGGCTTAAAAATTATTAGCTTTGGGCCCATAAATTGGGCCTTCTTGTATGCATAAAACTCAAATTTAATGCCATAATTGATACATTACCTTCAATAATTGTCTTGAACTTCATCCACCTCAAATCTCACAAATAATTATCCACTTAATCACATATATGCTAATTAATTTCACAAGATGACTTCCAATTACATTAAAAACACTATTAAATTCAGTAAAATATTGAAAGCCATCAACAACTCTCTTATCGCCAAATCAATTGCATGTATTGTCAGTTGTCAAAATTAATTAAAGTCCCATTTGTTTTAATTTATTTTATTAAAAAATTATTTACTTTTTGAAAATTTATTTTGTAACTTTTTTTTTATGTTTGTTTAAATTTTTAAAAAAAATCAAAAAATTATTTTGTGAATCAAAATCAAAGTTATTTTTGAGCAGCTTCTAAAAATAATCTAATGTGACAAATAAGATAGAGTATGTTAAAGAGAGGAAATATGCAAAAATATTATACAATTTTAAAATAATGCAATAATAAATTATTTTTGTAAAAACAAAAATTAAGATATTATAAAATTTAAAAATAATTAACTAATAATTATTTTTTAGTATTATAACCAAATATAAAATAATGTCTATTTTTTGAAAAAATATAATTTTTGGTCCCTATACTTTGCTAGTATTTTTCTTTTGATCCTTGTATTTTTTTTGACATTTTAGATCCTTGCACTTTTATTTTTTATTATTTTTAATCTCTCTATGAACAAAGTGTAAGAAATTTAGAAAAACCGAAAATAATGAAAAACAAAAACATAGGGACCTAAAACATTAAAAAAATATAGGGACTAGAAGTAAAATATGAGTAAAGTATAAGAACCAAAAGATATATTTTCTCCTATTTTTTATAAAATCTCTATAAAATGTTACTGCCTACCATGTGCTTCAAAAAGAAAAGAACCCAGGATACCGAAAGGTGGCCAAAAGGTCTCAAGCAGTGGGAATATAATGTCGCCAAAAGATGGTCCCGAAGACAGTGACTACTAAACATTAGCAACTTGTATTCATTTAAGAGCTTAATGTCGATCGAACTTACTATATTAATTTTGACCTAGGAGAGGAGAAAACACAAATGCGTTGATATCTAAAGAAGCAAAGTTCTCCAATAATAGTCTACAATCATCATGCTCGGTTATCCACAAGTAGTAATAGCAGGTTTTGCTGCATTTATCCTCTTCCTTTTTCATTGCTATCAGAGACGATGCTACAAAGACCCCCTCCTTAAAGACTGGCCTATATTGGGAATGCTACCCCCAGTTCTCAGCAATTTAGGGCAGATTCATGACCATATAACTCAGGCTCTTCAAAGAAAAGAGGGTACAGGGAACTTCCTTGGACCTTGGTTTACTGGAATGAACTGTTTGGTGACTTGCGACCCCATGAAAGTACATCACATGATGAGTAAGAATTTCGCCGGCTACATAAAAGGTCCAGAATTTCGTGAGACTTTTGAACCTTTTGGGGAAGGGATTTTCACTGCAGATTCAGACACACGGAAGTATCACAGGGCACTTCTCCATTCCTTGTTTAAAACCCCAAGCTTCGAGAAGTTTTTGGAAAAGATCGTTCGAGAGAAGGTGGATTTCTGTCTTTCTCCTCTTCTTGATCATCTGGAAAGGCAAGGAATTGAAGTGGATCTGCAAGACGTGTTCAGTGGCTTCAACTTTGATATTATTTGCTCCATGGTCTTAGGATCTGACCCCAAAAGCCTTGTGGTTGATTTCCCAAAAGTTACATGTGAGAGAGCTTTTAATTTTTTTTTTGGCCAGGAGAGAGCTTTTAATGAGGCTGAGGTGTTTATATTCTACAGACACAGTACCTAGATGCACCTGGAAACTTCTGAGATGGCTTCAAGTTAGAGCAGAGAAGATGGCTGGAGCATGTCAATTGTTTGACCAATTCCTCTATGATAGTATAGTGATAAGTGCATATTTTATAATTAAATAGTTATAGATTTTAATTTAAATTTGATTATATTTATTAAAATTTCATATCTATTTAATTAATATTTATATTTTTTTCCTCATCACTTAATTATAAGATAAAAAGAAATTTTAATACAAAATCCACTCATATCTTTTTATCTTTATATTTTGCAAAAATAATAATAATAATAATAATAATAAACTAAATAGAAGGAAAGAAGGGAAAGAGAAATATATATATATATATATATATATATTAGAGTCCCACATCAACAAGGAACAAAAGAAGAAGCCTCCACTTTAACTATAAATGCTCCCTCCATCAGGAGGAAAGGTATTAAATCATTTATCTGAGTACCTCAATAATTTTCTTTGAGATATTTGGAGCTCAAAGAAGCATTCTGAAGGTTGAAAGCAAGATCATTGAGGAGTTTCACAAATTATAATTATTTCTTTTCTACTCTTTAATTTTCTGTGTGATCATTTTTCATGATTGAGGATTCTAGAACAGTATTATTTAATTTTATTATGTGTTTTTAAATTATCCGGTTGGGATAAGGATGTAGCCCAATAGGGGAGCTAATTTTCTATATAGAGAACTAAATATAAATAACTAGGTTAGGTATAGTTTTAAAAATTTATGGTCACTTAACTATAACTTCATAGTTTAATTAGTTACTCAGGTATCGTAGGAATGAATTCAACGCTAATTAAAATGGGATTGATAATTCAAGAAAATACTATAACACTTTAGGAATAGTTATCGCTATAATTGATTAGAGTTAATTCAAAGGGTAGTGTGAACATTGTATTTTATTCAGATATTTTTTTAATTTAATAAAAATAATAATAAATAACAAAAAAATATAAAAATAAAAAAATAAAATTTAATACTTTTTAGGATTATATTTTCAAAAAAAATTAATTTAATTGATAGGATTTAATTTTATTTTGAATAATCTTTTATTGGTTAGGATTTTAGTTATTTTAGTTCAAAAGAAAAGAAAACAAAATATATATATATACATATGAAAAAAAAATTAATTCTTTTTAGGGTTATATTTTTAAAAAATATTTGTCTCTTAATCCAATTTCAGAAATTAATAAACATGATAAAAAAAATTATAATTTTTTTTTAAAAATAATATTCCAAAATCTTTCCACTTGGTCAGACATAGACAGGAGAAGGAAAAGCAAGAAGCAGAGCAGTACCTATGCAGAAGAAGAAAACGCACAGAACGAAAAGAAAGGAAGCAAACACACACACATAGCCAAAGACTTAGACCTTTTCAACAAGATCAGAGGAGACATGACAGAACAAAAAAGGGGAAGCACACACACACAGCCATGGCCCAAAAGAGATGAAGAAGATGTGCACGGTAAAGAGAAAAATGCAAAAAAAAAAAAAAAAAAAGAGGAGCTCTCGGCCATGCAAAGCAACAGAGACACGAAACACATGTAGAGAAGACCTTAAAAGCAAGCTACGACCATAAAGCAAGTAGCAAAAAAGAAAAAATAAGAGCACAGAGATGTACGAAAATCAGAAGCAAAAACAGAGCATAAAAGAAGGAGAGAAGAGCCAGAGACGGGTGAGGGAGAAGAGTTTTATTTTTTGAAATAAAAAAGAGACTAGGAAGGAGGAGGAAGAAGATAAAAAAAAGGAGAGAGAGCAATGACCGAGTGTAAGAGATGGGAGAAGCTTGAACGGAGACGAAGAAGAGAAGAGAGCGAGGACGAGAAAATGAAAAAACAGAGTATAAATAAAAGACACAAGAGGAAAACCGAGAAGGAGGAAAGGGAGAACACAAACATAGCATGCACGCAGGAGAGTGAACGAGAGTAAGAGCATAAGGAGGAGAAAAAGTAAAGGATGCCAGTCGCGGGACTTTGGGCCAAATGAGAAAACTTAAGGAAGTGGAAGCTGAAGAAGAGAAACAGAGATGGAGTGAACGAGATAGAGATGAGACAGAGATCAGAAGCAAAAAACAGAGATTGAGGGACAGAGGAGACGAAGATTAGAGAGAGAGTTTTTTCTAGAAAAAAAGAGATTGGAGGAAGATCGAGGAAGAGAAGAGAGAGATTGAGCAAGAAGAACCTGTTCCTCACCGCAAGTACACGGGTCATAGCAAGTAATATAAAATGAGTAGAGTATCATCCTTCGAGTATTTGTTTAGAAAACTATAATCAAGCAAAAGACTAAGCAAATTTGATCAAGTTAAGCTACACATAGTTAGGTAAAATAGTTTTGCAAATGAAATTAATACTGGAAAATAAAGAAAGTGAATGATTCACAAACTTCCAACACAAATTGAGACCTAGGATTATTTGTTCCCCTTGCATTTCATAACACCAAAATTACCTCCTCTCATAAATTCTTTTAATGAAAATAAGTGCTAACCTAGTGTTCTAAAAATACTTGGACAAGCTCTCTCAAGTCATGAACAAGTGTTTAGTTAAATTAATTGCCCAATCTCTTGTTACAATTAATAAAACTCAATTTTAAACACCAACCTTAATGTGGCTATGCAAGGCTAGCAAGTATATCTCTATCTTACTAGCAAAACCATCCATTCAACATGCAAATATCAAGTTCTTACACAATTTTACCCAAGTACTACACTCAACTTAGCCCTCTCAAGCATCAATTAAGTGAACCCAACATCTAAATTGTGGCTAATCAAGTAGAACCATTAAGGAAAGAGTAAAATAAACACATATATATCATTAATCACAAAAAGAGAGGAGAAATATAGTGTTAATCCATACAAGGGTTCCAAATAATCCTAGAACAAAGGGTTTAGCAATTCATAATCATCCACAAGCTACAAATATATAAAATAAGTGGACCCATTTCAAATTGCAAGAGAGGAAAGGGAAGAGGAATAGAAAAACTGAAGAAAATGAGCTCCAAATGTCTTCAAAACTTCAATCTCTTGATCCCAACTCTTACAATGCCAAACCCTAGCACAACCAAGCTCCAAAAGTGTCTAAAAGTTTGAAGAATGCGTTATGAGTTGAGCTCTCAGCTTATATGTGTCCTAGCCAACTAATTTCTGATAAATGAAATGCAATATTTTTCTGACAATGACGAAAGTCACGAACGAAAGTCATGACTTTGAGACGACTCTGGCAGTTTTACACTGTTTTTACAGCTAACGAAAATCATTCATTTTGCTCTTGATTTCTTCATCCAAAATCCTTCCAAAAACATCCACAAAGCTCCAAAAATATTTCTAATCAAAACTTCAATCAAAATAACATGAAATTTGGCAAAAAAAATCAAATTAAAGCTAAGAACACAAGCCCAAAACAAAATGCACATTTTCCTACTTTGTGCAATAAAAACATATACAATTGAACCAAAATGAATTAGAATCAAAGGAAAATATGATGAAATAACATGAACTTCTAGAGGTTAACAGAACCCAAAAACATAGCAAAGAGAGAGACTGAGAAGGAGGGAGGAAGGCTGAGATTAGATGCAAAAAATAGGGACTAAGGAAAAGAGAGAGAGAGATGGATCATGCGGTGGATGCTTAAAGGTTTGATTTGATGACAACTTGATTTGTTCAAAAATATCCCCAAGATGGTTCACTATCAAAGTCTCTTAGGTACATTGGAAGCATGGTTGCTAATATCCACTAGACATTACTTTACGGTGGTATCTTCATGTACCCTACTAATAAGAAAAGCTCAAGCAAAAAGCTTCGGATTTTGCATGTAGTGTTTTCGATGTCATACTTGATAGAGCAAGCAGGAGGTCAAGCTTTTACAAGAAAATAAATGGCACTTGACTTAGTTCTAAGGAAGGAGAATGAGCAAGGAGGAGATGAAGCAAAAGTTGAAGGATAATTGGAACTGAGAGAGTAAGAAGAAAAAATGCATAAATCGTAGCATGCATGCACACGTCGGTTTTTGGACTGAATGAGATCATCATTTTCTCCTTCCCTAAGTCACATGAGTTCGGGATGTTTTGCAAGCACCAAAGAACCAAAAAAACAAGTTCAAAACTTGTAGTAGAGGTGATGAAAGCATTATCTTGAGAGGAAGAAGAATGTATACCTAGAATTATAGGCAACGCAGGTAATATTTAAAGTCATCTTCCTTAATATAGATTCATTGATAAACACACATGTATATATATTGATAGATATTAAGAGTGTGGACTGATCTGGATGTGTTTAGGCATTAAAGATTTAGGAATCAAATATTTTTATTTCGAACATATCTGAGAGGTGTTTGATAAAGTGAAAAAAAAGGAGAGCCTGTGATAATATTGTTGATAATTTGTGGGGTGATTGTTATCATCAAGTCAAAAAAATAGTGAATTATCAAAAAAGTTTATTTCTCTATTTCCTTTATTGCATGAATTATTTAGCCAACCATAATATTATGCTCCGACTTCAAATACAAATATTTCGATTATTTATTTGTCGTGTGAGATTTTAAGAATCTCCATAGGCATTTAGAATGACTTCATACCATGTAAATCAATAAGATTTCACAGGATTGAAGATCAATTTTGTAGATATTTATATAGGTTTTAAAGGCCCATTATTAAAGTTAATTCTCTCTTTATACTAAATATTTAATTCTCATATGAGATTTCAAGAATCTTCATAGAGACTTAAATTAATCACATTATCGTGTAGGACAATAAATTCTCACAAATATCGTGATTCACAATGTATATAGTCAATAAATAAATAAATTTTGTAAATAAAATAAAAAACATTTTTATAATTTTAATATAGAAAATTAATGAATTTAAATTATAATTATATTTACCAATTATATCTTTTGGTCATGTGAGATTTTTGAAACTCCGTAGACTTTTAAGATAATCGTACTACTGCATAAGTCAATAAAGCTTTGCAGGTATAATGATTAAGATTTCTATATTAAAAAATATGTGTTATATAATCACAAATTAAAATATATTCAAAGTGAATATTATTTAATTCTTTTATCATGTGAGACTTTGAATCTCTACAAATATTTAGAATAATCTGGTGTCATTTAAATCAATAAGATTTCACAGATATGAGAGCAAAACTTATATATTAAAATTAACTCTCCTTTTATAATCCAAATTAATAATTTATTTAAGTCTCATGTGAGATTTCAAAAATCTTTATAGAGACTTAAATTATTCACATTATCGTGTGGGATAATAAACCCTCGTAGATATAGTGATTCTCAATCCCTATAGTAAATAAGTGATTTTTGTAAATAATCATATAATACACAATTTAGAAAAATTAATTAACTAAATTAATATATTTAAATTGTAATCATATTTACCAATTATATCTTTTAGTCATATGAAATTTTTGAATCTCCGTAGACTTCTAAGATAATCGTATTATTGTATGAGTCAATAAAACTCTACAGATATAATGATCAAGTTTTTAAAAAATATATATAAATTATATATTAAATTAATTAAATTAAAGATGTATTTAAATTTAATTTTTTTATAGTGTGAGATTTTGAAATCTTCACAGATATTTAGAATAATCATATTACGGTATAAGCCAATAAGGCTTTACAAGTATGGTGATTAAAATTCTTTAAAACACATGCGTACATACATAATTAAACAAATTATTACTAACACTTAAAAATATAAATAAAATAAATTGTTAAATTCTTTGATCGTGTGAGATTTCAAAATCCCCATAGATATTTAGAATAACTGCATTACCATATGAACCAATAAGGCTCTGCAGGTATAGCAGTTAAAATTCTCAATCATAAAACATAAAAATTATAATTTTAAACCCTTTTCATTTCTTTATTTCAAAAATTCAAAAATTGAGAAAATAATTAAGATTACATTACTTTTTGCAATTTAAAACACACATATCAAAATTTTAGAAATTGTTTTATGTAGGCCTTAGAGTCGGATTCTGAGTCAAGTTCTCCCTCGTAAATAATTAAATATTTCACATTTAATTCTTATCATTTTTATATCAAACAAATGAATATAAAAAGGATAATTAAAATAATTTTAAAACCATATTAATATAGCATAACAAACTTTAGGTAACCGTTCTGACGAATGGGTGTTGTGGGGTGCTTAACACCTTCCCCATTCTCAACCGACTCCTGAACCTTTTCTCTAACTTTGTAGACCATACTTATCCATCCTTTAAACAGTTTCACGAGATTTACCTTAAAATCTCGATGCTGACTCCTCATTCCATACGGTTCCCTCTGCGATGGTCAAGACCACCACTCACAAGCCATCTGCGTCACATTTTTTGGGTGCAACAAGTCAAAACTAGCAACCTATAGGGTGAATCCTAAACCCCAAGACTTCAAGTGATTATCAAATCCTGTAGGTTTGATACCTGAAATACTCTAGGTAATTTATTATATAATCTCGTACACTTGCGAGAGCGATCGAGTTTTTGGCACCGTTGCCAGGGAAGTCACAAATTTACTAGCTATTTAATTTTTAGTTTATTTTAATTTTAAATTTTAATTTTTTCCTTTTATTTTTTATTTTTATGCAACTGAAAAGTTCTGATGATTTAAATTTGATTCCTATTAATCTTGAAATTAAACTGTGTTTCAGGAAAAGTAGATCTCAAAGAGAAGAAAGATGGGTGACGAAATTATTCCAGAGCCATTCATTACATTTAGAGATATTCAACGTCCATTCATCACATCTAATCCATCATGTATCTAACTAAGTACAAGAGCGTGTAATTATGAATTTAAGAACATTCACTTAAATGTGCTACTTAATTTTAACGGGCATCGAATTGAGGATGCCTTGAATTTTATACGAGAATTTTATGCGGTAATTGATACACTACTAAATAATCTATCAGATGATAAGTTGCATTGATTTCCATACTGTTTAAAAGGAGAAGCTCATCAATGGCTTTGACAATTACCAAAAGCTTCCATAAGCTCTTGAACAGAGATGTATGAGCAATTTATATTGAAATATTATCCTCATCAAAAGACTTCAAAATTAAGGGATAGGATTCACTTCTTCACACAGCAAAATAGTAAATTGTTCCATGAGGCCTGAGAACATTATAATCTCCTCGTAAGCCAATGTCCCCATCACCAATTTCCATACATACTCTTGATGGATTTTTTTTTTATGATGGGTTGAATGTTGAATGCAAATCAAAACTTGATAATGCAGCTTGAGGTGATCCAAGTAATATGACAGCTGAAGAAAGGGAGGAGATTTATAAAATGCTAACAGCAAATTCAAGGCAGAAGGCAATTCAAGGAAGGAGGGCGATTGTTAACAAAGTTTCTACATCAGATCTTTCACATAAACTGTAGGATTTAAAAAAGAGTTTAAAGTTATTATTGAAAAATTTTTGTTCTCTTAATTCCCTTTCTTCTACTAATAATTCTCTTCATACAGGTTGTGATGGTGATTATGTGGAGGAGGCTAATTATATGGGAGCTAGTAATAATCGAGTTAATTTAAGGAATGACCCATACTCCAACACATATAACCCTGGATGGAGAAATCATCCAAATTTCTCTTGGAATAATTCCTCTACTCAGGGGCCACAAGCATAGCCTGACTTTTAACAACAAAGAAACACAATTGAAGATTGTACAACAAAGTTGGAGGAAGCTTTGACTCAAATGGCGACTTACCAAGTAAATAGCATGAAGAGTATTAATCAAGAGATTGATCAATTAAAACAAAGGGTTACTTCAACTAAATCTTTTATGAAGAATATAAAATCTCAAATGGGTAATTCTTTGAGGAATATGGAGACTCAAATAAGCAATTTGGCTAGCTTAGTTACTGAAAGAGTCAAAATAAACTTTCAAGCAATACCAAAGTCAATCCACGATAGCAAGTTATGGCAGTCACCATACAGAATGGTAAGGAATCCCAAAAGGTTGTTAGTGGAGTTAAAAGTGGCATTCTCCCTCTGAAGCCAAACCTTATATGCCTCCCATTCCATACCCCAATCTCCTTCTAAAAAAAGATCCAAATTTAGGCTTTCTAAAAATTCCTTGAGATGTTTAAGAAAATTCAAATTAATATTCCCTTTATAAAGGCATTGGCAAAGATGCTTGCTTATGCCAAATACATCAAGGATCTAGTTTCAAACAAGAAAAATTTAGAAGGATATGCCACGATTACACTTATAGAGGAGTGTAGTGTGATTCTACAAAAAAAAGCTACCACCCAAATTGACAGATCCAGGGAGTTTCACTATTTCTTGTGATATTGGTTGTAATATTATTGAAAATTGTTTATGTGATTTGGGTGCCAATGTTAACTTAATGCCTTATTCTTTATGCAAGAAACTTGGTATAATAGATGTCAGGCTAACCAATATGACTCTTCAACTCACAGATAGATCACTCAGATATCCATATGGTGTAGTTGAGGATGTCATAGTGAAAGTCAATAAACTTTATATTCCTGTAGATTTTATTATTTTAGACATTGAAGATAATTGAAATGTCTCATTTATATTAGGAAGATCATTTTTAGCCACTGGAGATGCCTTAATTAATGTGCCTAAGGGAGAATTAATATTCAAAGTAGGTGAGGAAAAAGAGATATTTAAATTTACTAAAGCTATTAACCTCCCCATTCTTAAAAAAATTTTATGCAGCATACAAGTGACACAGAAAGAGGGGAAACACCCAAAAGATCCTCCCTTACATACTTTGGAAAATAAAGAGGAGGAAATTAGCAATAGAGAAGGGAGGGAGCTACAAAGGCAACCTAAAGATCCACTCATTAGTCCTCACAAAAGCTCTAGCACTCATGTATTAGAATCAAATTGGAAAGTTCCTTGATCATTAACAAGAACCCTCTCCAAAGAAAAGATGAATATTAGTTGGAATAAGAAGGTGTCTTCTGATTTAGGAGGACAAGAATTTCTACCATACTCAGAAGGCATCTCTTGATTTTAACAACAATGTCTAGCTATAAGACATTAAATGTAGCGCTTGTTGGGAGGTAACCCAATTTTCTTTTATTTCCTTTTCTTTGTTATTTTAATTTTTTTTAATTTCTTTTTACCGTCTGTTATCCCTATAAAATTTTATTTGATCACTAAGAACCTCATTAAGATGAATTGTAGGATTACAATGCTTAAAAGGGAGCTTTTTAAAGGTTATCAAGATCACACCAAAACAAATTAAATTATGGGAGTTTCAGTTCCTTTAGCTTTTTCCTTTTCTACAAACATTGAGGACAATGTGAAATTTAAGTGTGGGGGAGGAAATATCATGATAATTTTCTATTGCTTATGCTGTTATAATTTTCTTAAAAATTTACATGCTGTAATTGGCCTTAATTCTAAAAATTTTAAAAATTTTTGAATTTTTTGAAACCTTTTGCTCTTTTGTACTATTTTATTTAGCTATATAACTACTAAAGCCAAATATGTGTTTGAGAAAGAATTTAAAGCTGTCGATACCCTATAGTAGTTTTATCAAAGATATACTTAATGCATGAATTATCTATCCTAATTATTTATGTCTATGCCTGAAAGCTAACACCTTGCAAAGTAGTTAAAAAGGGAAATGATCCTATAAAGAGTGAGAGAGAGAGAGAGAGAGAAATTGCTGAGTATGCACTCTGCTGATGCCAACTAGGCCTAGTAACAGAGGACCTTCATCACTAATGTTGGCCTTCGCGTCAAACAGTTTAGTAAGTATTAAGAGTGTGCTAATAAAGTTTCTGAAGTTTGAGTAACCGGGCTCTTGTATCATCAATATGAGGGTTCACATCAGAAGGACCTAAAAAGTATTTAAGAAGAAAGGAAATTCATGAATAGTTAAGGATGGTGACCTCATTACACTAACTCAGAAAGAGAAATAGGTAAGGTCTAAGGGTATAGACAAATTTACTTTATAGATAAGTGCTTAATTAGAATTTAATTCACTTCCTATGATTGTACTAGTATAATTATTAGCCTTCTCTCTCACATTGAAGCTCTGTAGGTTAGTTATACAGTTAAGTTTTACTAGTACTTTAAGTAAAGTTCTTATATTTGATATACTTATTTAAGGAATAAGGCTAAATGCAGAAGTACTTGCTTGAGGACAAGCAACAAGCTAACTGTGGGAAAATGTGATAAGTGCATATTTTATAATTAAATAGGCATAGATTTTAGTTTGAATTTGATTATATTTATTAAAATTTCATATCTATTTAATTGATATTTATATATTTTTTCCTCATCACTTAATTATAAGATAAAAAGGAATTTTAATACAAAATCCACTCATATATTTTTATCTTTATATTTTGCAGAGAAAAATAATAAACCAAATAGAAGGAAAGAAGGAAAAGAGAAAAATATATATATATATATATATATATATTAGAGTCCCACATCAATAATGAACAAAAGAAGGAGCCTCCACTTTAACTATAAATACTCCCTTCATCAAGAGGAAAGGCATCCAATCACTTATCTAAGTACCTCAAGAATTCTCTCTGAGATATTTAGAGCTCACAAAAGCATTCTGAAGGCTGAAAGTGAGATTATTGAGGAGTTTCACAAATTATAATTATTTCTTTTTTCCTCCTTAAATTTCTATGTGATCATTTTTCATAATTGAAAATTTTAGAACGGTGTTATTTAATTTTATTATGTGTTTTTAAATTACTCAGTTGGGATAGAGATGTAGCCCAATAGGGGAGCTAGTTTTCTATTTCCTTTGTTTTGACTCTTTTCATTTATATATATATGAATATTTTTGCTTTTTCCAATTATATTTATTTATCTTGTTCTTCATATTGATTTAATGACTAGCCACCATTTAATCAAATCTATGGGTAATCTTGATGGACTGGGAGATGAAGGGAGAACCTAAATATAGAGAATTAAACATAAATAACTAGGTTAGGGATAGTTCTAGAAATTTATAGTGACTTAAACAATAACTTCATGGTTTAATTAGTTAATTGGGTATCGTGGGAACAAATTCAACGCTAATTAAAAAGAAACTAATAATTTGGGAGAATACTAGGACATTTTAGGAATAGTTGTCACTATAATTGATCAAAGTCAATTTAAAGAGTAGAAACTAGCAACTTATAGGGTGAATCTTAAATTCTAATGCTTCAAGTGATTGCATTTTTATCATCATTATTTTCTTGATGTATTTTTATTCTTTATATTTTCATCAAATTTATCAAATTTATCTATTTTTCTTGAACTATTAATTATTTAAATTAGTAAAAGTATAACTTTCTTGTGGGTTCGACATTGAAATACTCTGGATAATTATTACTGTGATCTCATACACTTGCTAGAGTGATCATGTAGCATCAAAGAGAGAAGAGCTCAGCAAAAACAAAGAAATGAAGAAAACAGGCGAGGAATTGCTGACAACTTTGATGAGGGAGGAACAAGGTAAAGAACATGTGAATGACAAGTTTCTAAGAGACACTGCTTTTAATCTTTTTGTCGCAGGTAGAGACGCCGTAACTTCAGCTCTCACTTGGTTCTTTTGGCTTGTCGCTACACACCCTTCAGTGGAAGCCAAGATTCTTGAAGAAATCAAAGAAGAAAAGGAAATGAAAAATCAAGTGTATCTCCATGGTGCTCTGTGTGAATCTCTGAGACTGTTCCCTCCAACACCTTTTGAGCACAAGCAAGCGACCAAACACGACTCACTTCCTAGTGGACACGAGGTTTATCCTAGCACTATGATATTGTTACCTTTGTATGCAATGGGAAGGTGTGAAAAAATATGGGGAAAAGATTGTTTGGAATTTAAACCAGAGAGGTGAATCTTAGAAAGAGGACGTATCGTTCACATACCATCATATAAGTTCATTAGTTTCAATGCCGGACCAAGAACTTGTTTGGGTAAGGACTTGTCTTTCATTCAAATAAAGATAATGGTGACTTTTATTTTGAAAAATTATCAAGTTCATGTGGTGGAAGATTATCCCATTTCTCCAGAACTTTCAATAGTGCTTCTGATAAAGTATGGTCTCAAAGTTCGGATCACATCAAGGTGCTGATTATTTCTTGGGTTCAATCTTTTTATTTTATGTATAATTGTGAAATAACTAATTAAGCACTGCTAAAACAATGAACTTTAACTATGTTATGAGATTGATCAGTGGTGAAATATTGAGATGATGGAGTACGGATAACATTTACTCATTCCTTTCAAGTGGTGCTGAAATTGCATTGATTGTATGTGTAAATTACTGTATCTGATTTGGATGTTCAACTATTTTAATATATGTATTACTTATAGTAAGTAATTAATAATGATGGTGCAAGGATAAAGATATTGCAATCACAGTGTATATCTCTATCAGGAGATGAAGATTGCTTATCATGGGTGTTCATAATTTATTAATTTTCTTATCTATCTAGACTCTAGAGTGAACATTATCATCAGAATGAAGTCATATATATAGCTCATATGAGTTCAAGCTCATTGTCCTAGTTACTTTAAAATGATGAAGTCCAATCCTTATGCAAATAATTCAAAGTCGAGTTCATAAGGCCTTTTACTTTTTTTACTTTTTTTACGTTTGATTTTTAAAAGTTAAAATTTCAATTAACATTTCAAATTTTTTAAAAATACAACATCTTCAAATATTAAAAATAAAAAATTTATAATTTTAAAATATAAAATTTAAAATACTTTTTTTTAATGGTAAAATATAAATGGATTTAAACGAGAGGCTCAAGATGAAGCTCCGTTTTCAAGACCTATTAAGATTGGGTTTTAATATTTACTATTTTTAAAAATGTCATTTTTTAAAACTCAATCTTATTCCTGACTCTAATTACAATATTAAGAAAACTAGTTATTTTAATTATTGCAATAGATTATATGTAGTTACCGGAAAGATATATGGTTAAATATTCAAAATTTTGTGGATGCGTAAAATTTACACTTACCCCTTTCTAAGTGAGTGGAGAAATGAAAGTAGAACTTTTTTTTTTCTTGATATTTTTAAATTATGCGTCCTTCAAGAATAAGACGTTGTAAGAGATTTGAAAAATTAATATTACTAGTTGTGCAGGAGTCCAGCAATAATTATGAAGGTTTTTTAATTTAAAAATATAAAAACTAATATTTAAATAAAACACAAAAAGAATTAGATTTATAATACATACTATGAATCAGTGAAATGTCCATATTTTAAGGATATTACGTTAGTAGGTGGTACTTATTTGATCATGTACGTACGAGCATGAATACCAGACATTGGGGGTCCCATCCCATGTTCCCATACCCTCCCTCTGTATACAACCCAATTGCAACCATTTGGGTGCTCATTGTAGTGGTCATCAGGATAATGCAATTTGAACCATTTAAATTTTTAATCCGGATGGTGGAGATTTAAAAAAAAGTTAATATTTTTATTTTATATTTCTTAAAAACAAAAATTTGTAAAATTATAAAAAGTTCTCATAATATTTTTTGACTAATATCATCTATATTTAATTTGAAAAGTTTAATTTAATATTAAAATTTTTAGATTTTTATATATTGACTATTCAAATGTATTCTATATAGTTCATATTTAATATTTTTAACTTGTAATTTTTTAAAAAAATTGAAAAGTTATAATTAAAAAAATTACATTTTTTTTTTTTAATATTGTATTCATCAAAATAAAAAATAAAAACTTTAAACTTGGACCCTATAGATAAACATTTAATATCAAATATAAACTGTCTAGAATAAATGTAGATAGTCAATTTAAAAATTTAAAATATTAAATTAGACCATATAAATTAAATCAACACTATCCAGATTAATGATGAACATATTTATAAAAAAAATATAAATTTTTAGGTTAATAAATATAAATTTAAAATTAATAATTAACAAAATCTGGTCCATCTAAAAAAATCTGGGCCAATAAATCTGGATGACCCGATTTTATTTGATGGATGAGCAGGACCCCCACCCACTCTATTGGCTTGGCTTGAATTAGCAAATATAGAAATTTTCAGAGCCAAATTAAACACGGAGCAGCAAAAACGCATTAGTGCAGGTTTGGTTAATGGATTATTGATATGAAAGAATTATGAACCGCCTATACGTACCATTTCCATTTATTTGTCTTTTATGAATCAAACTATGCACAAAAATTACGAAAATTATTATTTTAGTTTTATATATTATGGTTCCGTTAGGCCATTAAAAAAAAAGAGATGAAATGGATTAAAAAAAGAGATTAAAAATAAATTAAATTACCTTCCCTCTGTGAGATAACATGGAAAACTCATTAATATATTATAAAATCCTCACACCTCTAAACATATTATAAATCATGATTCAACTCTGGGTACTAAATTATCCCTCCCTCTTATAAATATGTTTACCCTCTATTTTGATCATCTTATTTTTATATTTATTTTTTAATTTATTCCATTATATTCTATTCTAGTAAGAAAACATAACCATAATCTCATCCTCAGTACCAGATCATATGCACAGCACATCAGATGCGCATGGCCAGATCACATCATTATGAATGGGAGTGGATGTTCTAAAATTGAGAATCTCCATGAATTTCACAAAATTTTTTAAAAATGGAGAAGATTTTATATTTTATAAAATAAAATATAAATTCAAAAAAATAGAAAAAGAAAGAAAAATTTCATGAAAATTAATGGATATCAATTTCACAAGATTTGTTCTTAAGGAGAATTTTAGTTAAAGATCATGAAAGAGAGATATTTACTAATGGGTCACAAAAAAAATTGAAATTCTCTTGCATACTTTTTGGACTTCAACTGAAATAAAATATATGGTTGAAAAGACTGAAAATACCCTTCTACAAAATTAACAAGTACTTAATTACTACTCAAACTTTACTTGTTAATTGCTTGCTTGTACTTATTGATTCCTTGATAGTACTTGTCAAGTAGTTAACTAGTTAATTTCGTGACTCCATAATCTTAAGAAATTACTTGTTAACCTCATAATTTTACTTATTAATTCGTCAACATGACTTATTAACTACTTAACTTGACTCGTGAATCCTTGTTCACATAATTTGACTGAAAAACACTATTATTAGTTGCTATATTTCCTACTTCACTTGTTAATTTACCAATATCAGTCACAAATTTCTCTGATTTCATTTGTCAATAATCATACTAATATCAGTATTAATTATCTTACTTTTGTTTATTAATTTACTAATATCAGTTTATAAATTACATGACTTTTCAATAATCATATCAGTTCAATCATTATGTCCTAAATTCCGAATCATTAGTTGTTAATTCTCTAACTTTACTTGTTAATTATTAATATCAGTTGCAATAAAAGGGTATTTTAGTCTTTTCAACCACCATTTAATTTCAATTATTCCAAAAATCCTACAAAAGATTTTAAATTTTTTTAGGGACTCACTGGTAAATATCTCTCTTCCTTATGGTAGAAATTCTCCCTTTGTCTATTTATTTATTATATGAACATATCTCAAACGAGATTATATCTAATAAAAGAATACATATGTACAAAAAAAAAACATACTTTATTTGGTAAAAAATAAATACGAACTTTAATTATTCAATTCATTCTTGTTTATTTAGAAGTATGTATTCTTTCACATTAAACACACAAGAAACAACAAAATGACTTTTAGAGCCCAAATTTGCGACTAAAGATTTTTACCGGTGACTTCTTGCCGTCAAAGAGTTGCCACCAAAAGTATACCTTTGTCGCCAAAACCCATTAGTGACCGGACTTTTAGTAGTAACCCTTTGATGATGAAAGGTTTTAGCAGCGACTTTTAGCCTCGACAAAAAGTCACAGTAAAAAAATCACTTTTTAAAAAAGACTCATCTTATGCCATGTTAACGCCTCCTCATGCCATGTCAATGACACCTTATGCCACATCATCAGCCACGTGTGCACCTCGTCATGCCATAGCACGTGCCACATCACCTCCATGTGTACATCATGTGTAATGTCATCCCTTGACATTACCCAACCCACATGACACCCAAACACTAAATACCATTATGATAATCAGGATATCTAAATTCCTTAAAGTAGTTATCATAACTCAAGGGGTGTAAAAAGGTTAAAGAAAATTTAAGAAAGTGGGAGCCCAAGAAACCTTTTAGAAGTTTGCTTGAGCTCAAACTATAATTAAAATCAATTACAAGACAACAAAAGCAAAGGAGTCACAAATGGCACTTAAAATAATATTAAAATCACTAAGAAGTTTACCCAGAAAATGGCACAATGCACCATGCAGCGCTCTATTCATTATTGGTGGACTACATAGAGGGAAATCTCCCCCTCTTGCCTCGCGCTGCAGCATGACTGTTAGTGTGCCATGGCACACGTCTATTGTCGTGACAGCTCTCTAAACTAACTTTAGAGTGTGCCAATTCATTGTTTGATGTTCAATTCAAGCAATTCAAGTGTCCACCTGTAGCTTTTAAGCCATCTAGTTGTTGGCATGAATCTCACACTCAAAACACTGAGCCAAATGAAATTTGGACATCTAAAACTCAAAATGGTACATTTTTTTCCAACCAACTAAGGTGTCTAAACTCACAAACCAAGTGCCAATAACCATGGACCCACTTGAACTAGCTCAAATGGATCACAAATAACTAGTACAAGAGGACTCTAGCGATGGTGGGGGTTTCTTTTTCTTTTTTTTTCTTTTTT